>NC_135736.1:43327500-43607500 GCF_041903045.1 Epinephelus lanceolatus
TAGAGGTGTTCCGGGCATGTCCTACTGGTAGGACATATCTTGTCTGGTCTGGGAACACCTCAGGGTCTCCCAGGAGGAGCTGGAAAATAAAATGCGGTTACAGCATCAATGTGTAAAAATTACAAATGTGTTTAATTATTTTTTCATAATTTGTTCAGTCATAGGATTAAAAGAGAAATGAAACTGATTAGAGTGTGAGGTATTTCTCCAAAGTCATATTGCACTGGTAAGTGAAATGTGGTCTACACAAAGACATAAATTCAACTCATATAATGTTTACTATAAAATGTCATAAATATGAAATGATATAGTCTGTGTGCTGGTCTAAATCTGAATGTTTAATCAATATCTTAAAAAAAAAAAACTCAAATCTGAACCTTTTCTGAATGTCTATTCACTACTGATTATAAATGTTTTTAAATGTCTATTCAATAGTTTGCTGGGAAGTGCTGTAGACCAGTGGCTTGCAGAGCTGGAACCTCACACTGACAAGAAACAGAGAGCAGGACCAGTGCAAACAGGCAATTCAGACCCTGGGATCATGATTCTTTAACCCTGTGATCTCCACTCATTTCTAGAGGGCAAGGTCCAGCAAGTCAGTGAGCTGCTTTGAGACATCCATTACCATGTTGTGAGATCAAGTATTGACTTCAAATGAGATTTTAAATGTAAAAAAAAAAAAGAGTCCTTCTCAACTGCATTTTTAAAGCTATTCAGGCAGCTGTGAATGGTTGCAACTACTAAGGGAAAACTTTAATGACATACTGGTGTTTATCAAAGGGACTTTTGACAAAAAAAAATCAGAAAATTTGATACTGATGCAGCCAGCTTTCTGTGCACCATCTGTTCACCTGGGTCTTGAATGAATACAACAACTTAAACAAACAGGACAAATCTACAGTGTGGACTGCAAAAAAAAAAAAAAAAAAACAATTCTCCAACTGCTGTATGCTAAGCATCCATGACATCACCTTAGTCAGAGAGCCTAAGCTGCTAAACACTTAAAGAGCAGGTTTGACTCCACCATGCAGCTTGATAGCTGGACCTATAGGAGAAGAAAGTACCCCACTGTATACTGTATGTACATTTACACTGCATACATCAACATTAATTTCACACATGAGCATGAGAAATCCCTGTAAATGCGATGATCTCAGTCTCCAGGCTAAAACCCTTTGTGTCATATGACCTACATTCTTAAAAGACGCTTTTAAGGCTGATGTTTGGGTTTAACTCTCAACATGTGGTCATAGTCAGTGAGTCCTGAGCTGAACTGACTGTCAACTCAAAGAACTCAAAGTGCCACAGTGGACATCACATTTGGTCCAGAGTTGTACCTCTGGCGAGAAGACCCTATTTATGTGGGCAATAAATTCTGTGGAAATGATTTTTCTTCTGTTATCTTTAAATGAGCACACACTACATCCCCCACTTATGTTCATTCTTCTGCTATTTTCTTTACAAACACCCGACCCAATCACCAGAAAGGATGTTGACATTGTACATTTCTGCAAACCACAGATACGTTACATTTGCTTGTTATAGCAGATACACTGAAACTTTACATTTCAGCAATGCTGTGGTTAAAGGAGAAGTCCGGTATTTTGTACTCTGAGCCCCATTTCTGGGTTGTTTATGATGAAATAGAGTGGTTAAGACCAAAATAGTGATGACTGCTCATTTTCGGAGAATTTGGCTTTCCCGCGCCTGGCTTAACACTGCTGCCTATGGCCATGTGTGAACCTGTCCTAAAACCCTAAATGTTCGTTTTCAAAGCCATGAAACTCATCGAGTGGTCAGTGGTGTTCGTTGATGTTCTGACATAAAAATCGTAGCAAACTGTGGTTTCCATGATGATTTATTTGACATTTTGTCTAATCCATTGGTTTTCTATAGAAGCCTCATTGTCCATTGGTAGTAATCCGCCACCGGAAATGGAGAGGAGGTTGTTTACGACAAGGTTGTAGTCATTGTAGTCTTTTAACTCAGCGAAAGTGCCAGCTCGACAGTGCTGTGTGCGCTCCTGGAGGAAGAATGAGAACGAACACACACATGGCCATAGGCAGCAGTGTTAAGCCAGGCAGGGGAAAGCCAAATTCTCAGAAAATGAGCAATCATCACAATTTTGGTCTTAACCACTCTATTTCATCATAAACAACCTAGAAATGCGGCTCAAAGTACAAAATATGGGACTTATCTTTCTCCTATGATTAGGAAAACATCATGTTATGGCTTAAAATACCCAGTTTTGGGGGCACAACCTCGTAGGAACAGCTCTGTGAAAATCAACTGCTTTTTGTGGCAGTGTCCCAGCAGGAAAAACAGCAAAGGGTTGCTGAAAAACACCCATGTTTAGAGCCTGAAAAGCTGCTGGTAACACAGCAATGACTCACTAAATTACAACCAGTTTTGTCTTTTGTTGGTCTTGAACAGGGATCTGCAGAGATGTGCAGCTTACCAGGCATCACCCCAAAGTGACACGTCATCCACCTTCCCCATCACCTTCTGATGACAAGGTCAGCTCACACACTACGTGACTTTAGAAATGTTGAAATGATATGTATGAAAATATAACATATTCGTGGAATACAAAAATGTGAAAAGCCAATATTTTCTTCTGGTGACTGGGTTGAAACACTGGGCCAGCAAGAACAGTCATGTTGACTGGTTTCAAAACGACAAACCAATTTCAGCACAAGTGATTAATTGCTGTAGAAATCTGTGTCTCCTCCATGGCTTCCTCAGGCAGGTCACAGAATTGACTCCTGAATTGAGTCCTGCAGCCACTTGGCAACACAGACAGTCTCTATATGGCTCCACTTGCATCTATATGCATTATCATACATGCTGTATTTGCTGTGGTTGATTGCTGATGAGATGCAGCTGGCTGAGCAGGTGATTGGACCAGATGGTCTCCAAAGAAGGTAAACTTTCAGAGGAAAACTGGAGGGCAGATGAGACACGAGACAGAAAATTCCAGAGGGCACATTACAGCACTCTTCATTTCACATGTCTCACATCCAGATAAAATTCAGGGACAGTTTAATATGCCTTTTTTTTTCTTGGTTTTTACACATAGACACATAAAGTTTGTGTGTCATTAATCAGATAAGATATCTGAAACATCTTCCTGTAGCCGTCCCAGTTGCATGCATTAATAAGGTTGTACTGAAAATGCATGCGTTTGGGAAGTACTGAGCACACGACTGCATACATGAGACTTGGGTGCACAAGTTTGTAAAAGGATGTTTTGATATAGTTTTGCTGTCATTAAAACGGGTGGTCACACTCAAAGTCCCCTTGTCCAAAACTGAGTCTTATTGAACCCCTCATTGAAAGGTGTAGTGCAGGGGTAAGCAACCTGAGGCTCTAGAGCCGCATGTGGCTCTTTAGCCCCCCTCCGTTGGCTCCTTGTGGCTTTTACACAAAAACAATTATATAGAAATGAATAACAGTTATTTTGAAATATCTTAATTTTAATTTTTCATTGCTGTAGGCCAAAAGCGATACTTACAGTTCCAGTAAAAATGTGTAACCTATACACTCAAAAAATTATAAATAAATAAAATAAAATAAAAAATAACATCCATTTACTAAAGTGTAAGACATCATCTATGACCTGGCGCCTTCTCCTAAATTTTGGTGAACCTAAATAGCTGTGGCTAGTTAGCGGTGGAGTCTCTCAAAAAGTCTCAAGAGGAAATAGTGAGTAGACAGATTTACAGTGAGTGGACAGATTTACTTGCTTTCACCTCCAATGCTGCACCGTTTCATTACCAATTTACCCTACATTAAAGCTTAGATCGGGCCCAAAAAGTCCAGCCTGAGCCTGTGCATGTTCTGTCCGAGCCCTGCCCGGCCCGTCCCGTCCCTTTAACTCTAATTATAAGCCCAAGCCCAGTTTAAACCCGACATGTTTTTTTAAGAATTGGGCCGTTACAACTGATGTTTTGAACTGGAGTTGTTTGAATGACTGAAATCTGTTCAGAATGATCTTGATGAATAGTGCAACAATGAGGAAGGATTATGTCAGAACGGGGTGTTTATTTATAATGGTACACTTGACGAAGCCGACACACACGTTGTCACCGTCGACAGCTAATTTGAAGCTGTCCCAAAGTTTGGACTTCCCTTGAGATTGGGCAAATTCAAACTCTTCTAAGGCTATTTTTTTCTTGACATCCGAAGACTGTATTTTGCTCGTTAGGCCTATGGCAGCAGGTCAAGGGTGATGTGTGTGAAGGGAGGCACTCACATGTGCGTGGCCATTGGCGCCGTCAAGGTGTGGTAAGTTGGTTCCATAGCCTAGGCCTATTATGAGGAGCCCAACCCATCTGAGCCCAAGGATAGTGGCGGGAAATTATGGCCCACAGGTCGGGTCGGGTCCGGGTTGGGTTCGGGCTCAGGCAGAGAATATAAGCTCTACCCTACACAGCCCACTGTAGAGTAGCCATCTTGTGCTAAAACATATTAATGGATGCTCATTTAGGACTATTAGTAATGCTGATGGGCTAATTTAGACTTTATAGGCAATGGATCAATGAGAGCAATATAGTGGAGAACCGACCGGGGGAGAGAGCATGTCTAGGGGGGTGGGGGCGCTGCAAGGCAACTTGATTGGCAGTGTTTGCTTCTGCCTCCACAGCCATGGGAGAGATATGCATAATATGCAGCGAAGGGTGGTGATCATCATCTGTGTGCTGCAATACCATGGACTGTGGTGTGTGCACTAAACACACTGAGGGGTGCAGCCTGCTCTGCCGAACTTGTCATGCATAAGACAACAGACTATTGAAATAACAGAGAAGAAGAAGTGGTGTGAGGAAACACATCAGCCCTCAGGTTGTAATAAACATTTTAACATAGTATAGAAAATATAATATTATTTTTTACAGTAGAAATTTGGGTTTTAAATCCCTGTGGGTTGGACTCAGGTTGGGCTTGGACAGAAACTGTGTAGGTTCATATAGTTACTGAACTACTGAAGTAACTGAAGTTATTGTTCTTGGCTCCAAACAACTCAGAGACTCTTTATCTGACGACATAGTTTCTCTAGATGACATTGCTCTGGCCTCTAGCACTACCGTAAGAAACCTCGGCGTAATATTTGATCAAGATTTGTCTTTTAATTCTCATTTAAAACAAATCTCACTGACTGCATTTTTTCATCTGTGTAATATTGTGAAAATTAGGCCTATCCTGACCTGAAAAGATGCAGAAAAATTGGTCCACGCTTTTGTTACCTCAAGGCTGGATTACTGTAACTCCCTATTATCAAGTAGCTCTAGTAAGTCCTTAAAAACTCTCCAGCTAATTCAGAATGCAGCGGCACATGTACTAACAGAAACTAAGAAACAAGATCATATTTCTCCTGTTTTAGCTTCTCTGCACTGGCTCCCTGTAAAATCCAGAATTGAATTTAAAATCCTACTGTTAACTTATAAAGCTCTAAATGGTCAAGCTCCGTCATATCTTAGAGAGCTCATAGTGCCTTATTATCCCACCAGAACACTGCGCTCTGAGAACGCAGGGTTACTCGTGGTCCCTAAAGTCTCCAAAAGTAGATCAGGAGCCAGAGCCTTCAGCTATCAGGCCTATCTTCCTGTTATGGTCTGGGAAGCAGACACCATCTCCACATTTAAGACTAGACTTAAGACTTTCCTCTTTGATAAAGCTTATAGTTAGGGCTGGCTCAGGCTTGCCCTGTACCAGCCCCTAGTTAGGTTGACTTAGGCCTAGTCTGCCGGAGGACCCTCTATAATACACCGAGCACCTTCTCTCCTTCTCTCTCTCTCTCATGTGCTGTTACTGCATGTCAGTAACTCGGCTTCTTCTCCGGAGCCTTTGTGCTCCACTGTCTCTCAGGTTAACTCGTATTGCAGCGGTGCCTGGATAACGTGACGTGTGTGGTTGTGCTGCTGCCGTGGTCCTGCCAGACGCCTCCTGCTGCTGCTGTTATCATTAGTCATACTTCTACTGTTATTATACACATATGATTATTGTCACATATGTATACTGGCAGATATTAATATATACTTTCAACATATTGTACCAAAATTGTGATTTGTGATATTGGGCTTTATAAATAAAATTGACTGATTGATTGATTGATGGATGTAGGGTCAGGACAGATTATTTGGGCCTATGCTTGTATCTAAAGCCAGTGTTTGGTTTTTCTGTTTTGGGATACTGTTGAATAAAGTAGTAAACTCTGTAGAAGAGGACCCCATATATAGGTATAAACAGCTCAGTCTAAGGTAATAAAAACACCATTCTTATTTTCAGGTGATTATAACTTAATGAAAACATGCCATTATATGCTCCTAAATCCTACACACTGGACCTTTAAGAAGTGAGGGCGGTAAGCTGTCCACCCTTCCCAGGATTTTCCTCTTCCCTGTATCCTTACAATAAAACATGCCCTCATGAAAATAGAAATGAAAAGACACACAAACACACCCACACATGCAGTGTGGCACACACATACACATGTGTAGTATATCCCTCCTCCCCTTTTGCCATATATGCAATTTGCAACATATCATGTGGGGTTTAAGCCTCGGCCCACACTTCACATTCTGCTCTGCTCTTCATTTCAAAACGCAAACACTCCCGCGGACCAAAAGCCTCTGAGAGCCAATATATGCAGAGGCTCTCTCTATCTCCCCCTGTCACGTTGATGGGCAATAATAGTCCATCCACATTACATAACTCAGATAAACCTCTTAAAAACGCTATGCCTCTAAGTGTGAAAAATTGCTAATCCTAGTGGATGCCTCGACGGCAGGCGTTAGCCAGTTTAATTTTCAATAACAGTTAATATTTTAACATTTTACCAATGGTGGACACTTTTATCCAGAGTGCTTCAGAGTGCTGAATTTCAGCGCAGTTCATCTGCTGCCCTCGGCTTTCACAGCTGACACCAACACAGCGGTGGCTGCCATCTTAACAAACTTCAAAGGGAGTTAAGTTGTGTTTGTTATGTGTTAGTGACAGACAATTAAAGCAGACAAAAGAGAAGAGAAGGTTTTCTTGAATCACAGACTGTCATGTTAGCAAGTCAAAGCTAATCATGAGTCTTTTGTTTCTGTTCGTCTCCCCTTCTGTTATCTCAATTTTCCATCTGTCTCTGCTCATATCATCATAAACTCCAGACACAATCTCAGCTTTTTTGTTTGTTTATGCCTTATTTCTCTCTTCATTCTACAGATTTGATGTGGTTGTCTCTTGCCATTAATTTCCCATTAAAGCAATGTTGCAGAAATGTATAGAGGAGTGGAATTACACACATGCGTGCACACACACCCCCCCCCCCCCTACACCCACATGCACCCCCACAGCCATGCACGCACAAAATGGATAAATTCAGTCAAGTAGAATTGTTAATAATTTTCCTCTAAAAGTGGGAGTATGATAATATATTGTCTTTCTTTCCCTCACTCACACAGCTTAATTCATTTAGTTCTATAAAAGGAAGCATTATAACACACACTGTCTGTCTCTCCCTGTCTCACTCCCACATGCATGCTTCAGTAAAAATAGACTGAAGCTTGATGAATCTGCTTGCTGTAGCGGTGAATCCTCTCTGTCATCAACAGTGAAAGCTATTGTTGCTGCAATAAAAGCCCCATCAGTGGGAGGGAGGAAGGTGGGGTCTCGGCGATGATAAACGCACCTGGCAGGGGCAAAGTAATTATTTAGCTGATGTAAAGTAATGTTAGAGGCGCCTCCCACAGCGTCACCGTAATCTTGTTATCTAAATGATGAGGTAGAAAGAAGGAGAGAGGTAAGAAGAGGGGGAGGGAGTTGTAGGAGTGTAACTCTCATCTTTGTTTACTTGGTCTTTGGACTGATTATGAAGTCTTAAATGTAGCCAACTAAACACTGGTGTTATGTATACACACCGAAATCTGAAAAGGAGACAATGAATATTGATGGAGAGGTGTGAAGAGTTGGAAGTCTTGTCTTTTAATTACTCCTGTGGCTGGCCTGAATGCTGAGGCTGCAACTTGAGGGCTGTGATTGGCTATAAGGTGATGAGGTCAGATCATAACCCTGCCACCTTCCTCTATTATTGATTCAGCAGTATAACTTGATAACAAATGATTTTTTTTTGGTGCCAGTAGGGTTGAGATTCAACTGCATTTTCTCCCCTCTCAATCCAATATTGAATCTGATTATTAAATCCTTTAAAGCCTCTCATCTCATCTCTTCTTTTACTACCTACACTCTTCCGCCCACGGGGCTCAAGAGCTATGAAAAGTTACATGAATACAAACACGTAATAGCGGTAACAATAAATCAGACCAGAGGTTTTCAACCTGCAAGGCATGGCTCCCCAGGGGAGTGTGGGAGAGTTAAAACAGTGGCGAGGAGGGAAAGATGTGAGGCAAAGAGGTGAGAGAGACAGGTGCATGTTGGTGTTCTTAGAAAGGGAATTTAGTCTCAGCCAGGAACACTTTAGTCAAAGAAAGCTTTATTTCCATTTGCAGTATTATATTTGGCGGTATGGCTCTGTTCTGGGGCCTCTCTGCCTTTCCTCTGGCCTACGCAGAAAGCCTCTTCCACACGCCTACATGGAAAGCCAAAGGCAGAGAGAGCACACCTCCCTGCCCTTCCATGCGCAGCAAAAAAGAGTACAAAATGTGACAACGCCCAACCATGTTTGTTTTCCTAAACCTATATGTAACTTTACTTGCCTCAGCCAAACCTACGTAATTTTTATTAAATACATAACTTTATTTTCAGTATGTAACATGACACCCAAACATATTTCTTTTCCAAAATCTATCCTACATAACTTTACTTTCTTAAACCTAACCTACGTAACTTTACTTTGCTTTCATAAACCTAACCTATACGTAACAATACTTTCCTAAACCTAACCTATACAGAACTTTACTTTCCTAAACCTAACCTATATTTAACCACATTTTCCTAAAACCAACCTACGTAACTTTATTTTCTTAAGCCTAACCTAAGTAAATTTGCTTTTCTAAACCCAACCTATATGTAACTTTACTTTCCTAAACCTAACTTATGTGACTTTACTTTGCTGAACCTAACCTATCTGTAACTTTGCTTTTCTAAACCCAACCTTCATAACTTAACTTAGTCTAACCTTTCGTAACTTTATTTTCCTAAACCTAACCTATATATAACGTTTACTTTCCTTAACCCAACCTTCATAACTTTACTTTCCTAAACCTAACTTATGTAACTTTACTTTTGTAAACCTAACCTACATAACTTCACTTCACTTCACTTTTCCTAAATTTAACCTATGTAACTTAATGTGAAGTACGTAACATGACACTGTCATTTATTGGGCACTAATTTGTGAGATATCATACATACCATACAAACCACTGTATGTGCATTTTCATAAGATATCATGCAAATGAGTATGAGTATGTGTTGTTGTAAGACACAGATGGCACTTTAAAAATTGCATCAAAAATCTCTCTCCTTCTCTGAATCATCACTCCCTCAGTCAAATCTAAACCCCCTTACATGACACATATATTTGTAGATTCAGTGTGACTCACATTTTTGGAGGATATTATTATCACTGATGTCCATTCAGAATAAATGTCCTTTAATCTGTCCAGAAAACTCCAGAATTTGCCTCAGAATCATCACGTTTTTTAGTAATCTGGTGATAGTTGTCAATACATTAATCGGTACACTGCAAACAGGAACTGCTAATAGCTAATTTGACATATATTTAATAGTGTCAGTTTGCCCAAACTGAAACTTATCTAGTTGTTACATTTTTGTCTGAGGGGAATAAAAGAATAGTGAAAAAGGAAACCTGCTTTTGTCTAAAATGTCTTCAGTCAAGGAGTTATTGTTTTAAAAATGACCAAGAATTTCAAGTTGTAAACTTACCACCATTATTACTCCAAAGTGCATAACGTGCCGTGCAAAAACTGAGAGCCTGAGAGATATAGTAACAGTAAGTGACGGGGCGGGGCCAAGTAAGAATACTGCATAGTTGTTACCTGTATGTTTACTGATTATAGTGACTTTATTCAAACTACAGTCAGTGAAATGGAAGAGAAGGTGTTTTGGAGATCTGTAAAAGTAACCACAAATAGCAGTAATTTAAAGTTTTAAATTGAATATTTTGGCAAACTGCTGTAAACAGATGAGTAATCAAAAACCTGTAGATGAAAATTCTGTTTTTAGTTACTCATGCACTTGAGAGCTGGCAGGTAAATAATGAAGAGCAACATTCAAGATGCTTTGTGTGTGTATGGGAATAAGCACACACACACACACACACACACACTCTGAGACATTCTGCCAGTAGACGGAGGAAACAGATGCTACCCAAGCAGAGCACAGTTTGATCTTCCTTTCGCACGCCCAAATGTCAAACTGTTGCAAGTGTACAGGACACACACACACACACACACACACACACACACACACACACACTGACACCTGCAATGAAATTGAACAGGTGAAAGATTTATCACTCATCCAACATATAACCGCCGACCACTCAGCTTTCTATTTCCTGCATGCACCCAAACACAGAACACACACAAACCCACAGTTGGTGTGTTCGTGCATGCAAAACGTTTGTGTTCTTCAGTGTAGAAATGTGTTGGAAACAAAATGCTTGAGCATCAAATACCGACGAGGGCTGTCAGCTATAAGTTATAGATTGAAATCGTCAGTTGGAGACCCCTCAGTCGATTGAGACTGTTTCAACTTGAGGACTTTTTTTTTTGGCCAGTCAGTGTACTGTGCAGTGTACTTCCAGGCACATTCTGGTCCCCAGATTTTGCTGCAAAGTTTTTGACATTCGCTGCTCTTTGGTACCGGCTGCTGCAGACACAATGCAGCAGTGTGGAGGAAGACAGGCTTTGCACCATAAGGCTCTAACACAGCATTATCTTTTGCTTTCTACTTGGAAGTGGTAAATTTAAAGCTCACAGCAACTTCATATGATACAGCCATGGGCTTTTCTTTGATGTCTGTCTTTATATGGAAATAAAAAAGAAACTGTCATAGTCATATTGAATGGCCAAATCAGATTGGACTGGCATAATTCTGAGGCCTGTACAGCCCTAATACCGACACACCAAAGGATCCTTAGGGTCAGTATGAGATGCACCATGTGATGTCATCTTTTGACACTCCGAGCAACTGCTGCAGTGTAAAGAGCAAGAAAGTCAGGACACGCAGTAGCTCACCTGGTAGAGTGGGTGCCCCATGTACTGAGGCTGTGACCTTGCCACAGCGGCTGGGGGTTTAAATCCAACTGCAGCTCTATGCTGCATGTCAGCCCCTCTCTTTTACTCTGAAGCTGTTCTAGCAAATAAAGGCAAAAAGCCAAAAAATAATCTTTAAAAAAAGCAAAAAAGAAGTCCACATACGTGAATAGTTTAAACAAACTACAGAATTTATCATAATTACAACGCAGCATGTTAGAAATACTAGCATATTGTGCTATGCTAGTGACATATGCTATGTGGTGTATATATCACAGAACATTAAGTTAGTCCCAAACATACTTATTTTAAACCAAACCAGAAGGAGGAAAACCTGTATTATTTGGAAAAGATATATATATTGAAAAGATACCGTATATGGTGAGTGTAAATTGACACGCCATCCCTGAGCGTCCAAACCTGACGCTGTAGGGGTACCCATAGCATCATAGTATAATGTGTAAGGGCCACCTACCAAACAACAGTAACTGACAAGTTGGGATTGAGAACATGTTGGCAAACTAACCTCGCTTTCCAAAAAAATGTCTCTATGAGGTTTAAATTGGTCCTTACACAACAAAAACAAGGACAAACACAAACACACATTCAAGTGGCTTTTAACTAACATCCAGTAAATATTTGCTGCACACAGCATGAAGATGGCAGAGCTGCAAATGAAAAAACTATGAAGGGGAGAAAACAGCCATATTAGCAAAATGAGAGGCAGTGGAGCAGAGAAGGAAATGTTAATAGAAGGAACATTGGATGGATGATAAGGGCTGCAGAGGATCAGTGCTGAGACACCATAGGAAGGCCAGTTATAACACCTTTTTATTCAGGGAAGCATTTAGTTTTGTACCTCTAGACTGTGATGCTGGAGAAATGGTAATTGATGCTGAATTTGAGGCTATTATGGAGGCTGTAATGGGTAAATTACCCACATTTGTATAATGTATGAAGATTTTTTTCTTAAACATAATGATATAAAATATACAGAAAACAACATAAGTGGCCATTGCAGTGCAAAAAAGTTGGATTTGTCCTCTGATAACACTCCAGTGGAAATGTACCAAAATTGACTCATTACCAAAAATAACAGCTCAGGTGAAACATCTGCTTTATATGCAGCAGCACTGCTCTGTGCAGGTGAGACAGCAGCTCAGTCAGATAAGGAGCAGCCACAAGGTGGGCCCTTCTCAAACCACCCCCTACACCCTCTCCCTATCCACGTTCACTCTGTTTTTACGTTCACACGGAGGGTTGACCACATTGAGTACCGTCCCAAACCAACTAGTGAGGAGTGGAAGTGAGTTAACGTCTGAATCCGGAAACACTTTACTTGAAGGTATCTTCATAAGAGTGACATGACACTGTCATAACTATGACATGACACGGTCCCGAACCCGTCATGAACATTATGCACATGTCATAAACATGTCATTTGGTTTTTTAGTGACAAGTTGACATTGTTTGGGTTGTCTTGATTATGACAACTTGACATCAATTAAAGTGACATTACTGGAAGTTGTCTTTGTCATGACAAGTTGACATTAAATTTGTTTGGGATGTTTTTTTAATGACAAGTTGACATTGTTTGGGTTGTCTTGATGATGACAAGTTGACATTAACCAGGATGACATTACCAGAAGACGTCTTTTAGGGTGACCATATTTTGATTTCCAAAAAAGAGGACACTCAGCCAGCCACGACATAGCCTACTTAAATGATACTCGCAGTTTACTCAAAGATGCCTTATAATTTTAAGATATTTAAAATTTATATGTATGGATAGAAAATTCAGTTACATTACAAAATAATATCTCTCAAAGACAGAAATTCAGATAGACCTCTATAGGGGACACATACACACAGTGTAAAAATAAATAAAATCCTATTGTCTGTCCTGTTTATTGCTTGGGACTGTTATTTACGTGACAACACCTGAACATAACACACACAGACACACACTGGCTGTTTGTTTCTACCTCTCCCCTCTCTGGAAGTCTCAGACCTCCAGCCGCCCGCCTCCGCCTTGATTAAACACTGAAAATAAAATAAAAGAGGGAGACAGGTTTTTCCTATTTTATCTTATTTTGTTTTATTTCTCCCTCTCCTCTCGCTGGAAGCATCGGACCTCCCGCCTCCCGCTCCCGTCTCAAACATGGAGGTCTCCCTCTCCGCAGCTGAGCACCCACGGCCTGTAACCACTGTGTGACACAAACTCAGTGCTTTGGTCATTAAATAATGTCGGGCTCGGTTCGGGTTCGGACAGAAATATGCTGCCCGTGCCGCACTCTAACACACACACACACAAACACACGGAAAACCGGACATTATCATCAGTTTATAAAACCCCCCGGATGCCCCAGGCGGGACGTGAAAAGTGGACATGTCCAGGCAAAAGAGGACGTTTGGTCAGCCTACGTCTTTGTCATAACAACTGGACATTAACAAGAAATGCACCTCTTTTTGTGTTTATGACAAGTTGACATAATGATTATTATTGTTGTGACAAAGACATCTTCTGGTAATGTCACTTTGATTAATGTCAACTTGTCATTACAAGAACCGAATGACACTTAATGACAGCAGTCATAAACATTTATGACATGTACATAATGTTTATGACAAGTTCATGACTGTGTCATGTCATAGTTATGACAGTGTCATGTCACCCTTATGTAGATACCTTCAAGTAAATTGTTACCCTGAATCCAAATGTATAGACTGCACCGCACTTGCAGACTTGCGGACTTTGCGGGTGCATTACTGGGAAGCTTGGGAGTGCTGAGGGCTGTCCCAACCCTCAATTCCTCCAGTCCACAAGGGGCCTAAAGTGGATTTTCTGCAGACTTCCAGAGAGTCCACTTGGGGTGCAGACTTAAGCAAACTTCAGTGATTTAATTGCCCACAACTCAACGCAATACAGACGTGATGTGGTAGTTTTTTTTTCAACAGTTGACCAAAGGATCAAAACCTATGTATATGTTATACAGTTACTATAGCCTATTAAAATAATACTTGAATTGTATCATTATACAGAAATATGTAGAAATATAGGCTACAGGAGGAGAGGAATCAGAATGCATTGTATTATTTCAGCCTACCCTTGTGCAGTGTAATGTCAAATATAAAGGCTAGAAAAGTGGCCGAAAAACTAAAGAAGATCATCCAATGTAACTAATAGGTCAACCTGAATTTTTTTATTTCCACCATCTCTGTATTTGAATGTCTGCAGTTTATATGTTATAAAGAAATGTATTTTGCTCACTCACAGAACAACCCTATACATGGGATTTATATCTTGCTATCTGCAGGGGCCACTAATGAGATGGCAATGAGTAAAAAACAGTCTCGAGGGCTGTTCATCAGTGGCTTGTGGTCTTTGCCCTTGCAGACTTTACGTGATGACAGTGAACTCGTCACAGTATGTACAACTGAAGTTCCCAAGGGCTCAGTTCACTAGTCCAGAAGGTGGACATTTGGATTCACCCATAAAACCCTGCAACAGTGAGCCTGCACTGATGCTGACTTACTGACCATGTGCAACGGCGTATTGCGTTTGTCACAGAATTTTTTCAATTTCAAATTTAAATTTAAATTTTCACTAACCAAGCAATAGAGATCAACGTGTCTACATGTATCTCATGTCATTTTAGTCCACACTGATGTGTAGCCATGCCAACATACTGGTTTTGCCAGGGTTTTAAGATTGGAGCGAAGTGATATTGAGAAGACGTGTAGACTTAGAACGGCCTTGATAGTTGGTTCTGGCACACCACTTAACAAAGGCCCACCAGTGACATTAGTGGCACAGATTGGCTAATCATTAGCCTCCCGAAAGCCCTCATTGGCTGTTTATAATTTCAAAGAGAAACCACAATTTCATGTCATATTGCCTGACGAATCAGTCAGCTTGGCAGAGTGAGCAGGGTCCAAGGTCTGGACCAAGGTAACGTTCGATTAAAAGCATTCAAATGGTGAACTCTGGGTGGCTTTTATTGTGAAGCAGCCACAGGAAATGCATTTGTCATCTCTAAAAATCCCCCCATTTTTTTTGCATTTCACTCTCCACCTTTCCTTGGGGAGCAGATCTGTTAACTTCATCACGTAATTACTGGACAGTTCATGGCCTCATGACTCCTTTCCTGCCATCGTACATGACGCGTCTGTCCTCCCAGGTGCTGACACGAGACAGAGCCCTCACACTGTGAGGAGCTGACACTGACATATGGGCTCCTGTGAGGAAAATTCCTCGGTATGAGAAAGGGAAAGTCTCTACTGCAGGTAGAACAGACAGACACCACAGTCCTCTTCCTGGGTCTTAATCTGTTCAGTCTTTAACCTTGACTTTCATATGCACCGCAGGAGCTTAGCGTGCATCATGAACCTTGCATATGTCATTCATTTGGTTCATTAATCATTTCCATGTTAACAACGCTGTCAGGATATTCCTAAGAAGCTCATCTGGCCCAGATACTCGTGCAAACAAGGCTGCATAAATAGTCCCCTGTGATCTATCTCCACCATCACGATCACCGTGCAGGTATACAATCACCAGAATGTTTGCCAATGCCTCCATAAATAGAAGCCGTGTATTATTTCTACCAGAAACGCGGCTTAAGCATGTAATCCGTGTGTCATGCCCCTCTGCATGCATTCCATCAACATGAAATGATCAACGATACAAAACAGGCGATGTTGTTTGCAAAGAGGGGAACGTGTAAACAAAGAGAGGGAATACGTATAGCATGAAAGCCTATATGAATAAATTGTGAAGAGGGTGATTTTGAGATGTCAAATTCTTCCTTAAAGGATGTGAATGATTTAACGTTGCCCCACAAGGATACTCTTATCTGCTGCTGCTGCTGCTGCTGTGCAGGAGATGAATAGGATCTGTGCATACTGCGCTCACTGTCGTTTATCAAATGAGAGATGGAGAGTTTGGAATTGTTGCATCGTTGTATTTACTGGAGGAAATTGTGACCGTGACACAGCATTGGACAACAAACCCGATGACTCTGATTAGGGATCAGAAAACGAGATTACAAAAAACAAGAGTTAGGCCAATACAAAGATATATTAGCACATTAACAATCTCACCAGAGTCACAAAAGTTTAGTATAATTAGTTAGATTGTGCTTTGTGCCAGGGAGAAACAAAATATCATAAGTGACAACAGAAACTATAAAAAGGGTAGTTCCGGTCCTTGTTCATGACTGGCTAAGCCATGTTGGAGGATTTTGTAAAATACTCTGTAAACACACAGCTGTGACAACATTATACCAGTATTACTGCGCCAATTTTGTTGTGAATTTGGGTTTACTGGGTGAGCTAATCATGGATAAGTGGTTGAAAGAGATGGAGATAGAGGAGGAAGATACAAAAGAAAGGAGACGTACTGGAATTGGTGAAAAAACAAAAAAAACGAGGAGCTGTAAAGGTAAGGACAAGAAGCCGGAACCATTAAACAGACTGTAGTCTGATAGTAAATACGCAGATACGCCACACACAAGAGGGCTGAATTGCTTCTTCTTTTAATTTAGTCTTCATTTGAAATGATCTAAACAACGCGTTTCATCAGGTTTGTTGTTACATACAATGCACAGGTGTTTTTAACAAGGCTTCAGCTGCACTGAATCCAATCAGCAGCAGATTGGATTGTGTGCTGTGCAGACTCCATATGTGGTGCTGTACACATGCCCACCACCCGCAAACACCCCATATCACACAAACAATCAGACATCGCATTACATACACCCCACAACTGACAGTTTCATCAATTATATCTTCAATTACATCTCTCTGTGTAGTCTGTTTACTGTTTCCAGAGCTGGTGGGCTAAGAATGATCTGGCTATTGAATTTAAAACAATAAAAAATGGAGTTATACAGCCACGCCATCAGATTTATGCTCTGAAAATAATGGTGAACCCTCAGCCCAGTCACCTGGCAAAAAGCTGGCAATGCACATTTCTGCAAACCATGCATACGTTACATTTGCAGTTTTCATACCTATCCTATCAACGTTCCTAAATTGACGTAGTATATGAGCTAACTTTTCCACTGGGTGGTGGACGGATCAGTGTGTCATCAATGTGTTTTCAGCAGCTTTTTAGGCACCAAAGGTGGGTGTTTTCTAGCAACCCCTTGCTGTTTTTCTTGCAGGGGTAGTGCCACGAAAAGCCATTATTTTTTAAAGAGACATCGCTGCTTTTCCAGCGGCACCCAGAACCAGGTATTTTAAGACAAAACATAATCTTTTCCTGACCACAATTAAGTGGTTTTTGAGCCTAAAACATAAATTGTATAAAGATGGACCACCCATCTCCACCTACTTCCAGTGTACAAAAATGAAGCCAAAATATCCTGAATACATCCGCCGCCATCTTGCGCAGGTGACGTCAGTTAGAGCCAGAGTCTGCACAGCAGCAATCTCCACTGGTTTATACTGCAGCCAGCCACCAGGGGGCGGTCAAAATACTTTGGCTTCATTTTCGGGGAGCTGTCATGTTGTCCATCTTTATATACCATCTATAGCCTAAACCTAAGCACATGTTAACCAAAGCAGTGATAAAATATGAAGTTTTAATGTATCCGCAACATAATAACATGAAAATGTAACATATCCATGAGTTGCAGAAATGTACAGTGCCAAAACTTTTTTCTGGGGACTGGGTTGACATGCCATTCAACTGCATTTAGTGCTACTGCACGTGCTTAAGGATGGTTTTTCGTTTGTTTGCTTTAAATAAATAAGACATAAGTAAGTGCTAGGAAGGATTAAGATATAATCTGAAAAGATGGAGTTAAAGCCTGAGGCAGAAGATGGGTAGTAACTGTGCTGTCCTAACTTTAAAATGAAAGATGCACCATTTGAATTTTTAATTACATTTTGGCCACTTAGAGGCAGCAGACGAAGGTCAGAACGCAACATGATGACAGCACATCAAGCTCAGTGTTAACTGCTGAGTCTGTTGATTCTTCACTTGGACCCTTTTAACACTACACAGTAATTACAGCAGCTGTTAAAACAAAATTATTTGATTAGTGGAGCTTTAAACAACTCAATAACAAATTTAAGTGACTTGACATGAGAATGTATTTTTTGTCATGCTAACAATGGTATTATTCACAGTGTTGTAAGCACAAAGGTGCACGAGGCAGAACGTCTTAGTTTGTCGTTATCAGGAAAATCACTGCGGTGGCAAAGTTTCTCCTGAACAAAAAAGATGAACAAGTAGGGAGGGCAACACAACCAAGACTTGCTGTCTCGCTTATTTGTTGTGCCTAATTCTCCTCCTGTCTAACTTGAGGCGAGGCGTTTAATTGCGTAAGCATGAAAGCTGTCTTTGGAATCAATTTCGAGCTCAGATAAGAAGACAGGGGAGTTGTTTTGCCTTTTCTCCTCTCTGAAACACACACACACACACACACACAGATTGAATCAACCTGTGTGAGTCGTGTTGAGCCTCTGTGCACTGCAGGGTGAAGTGAGTCCTCTGAAATGGAGGCGAGGTGAAGGGAGGGGATGTATGACAGTGACCTCCCTCTCCTTCTCCGCCTCATTCATCTCTCCACCACCTGACTGAGGATTCATCCACCTGATTACCCAGCAGGTATCCCACCTGCTCATCCCCATCCCAGCCTTGCTGCGCTCAGCATAAACAGCTTTGGGGTTCAGTCCTTGACCTGGAGCTTATTGCAACATTAGCTGTTTATAATATCAGGCATTCTGGAGTTTCAAGCTGGTCAGGACCTTACGTCCCCACCGGAGCAGCTGTGTTTGTCCCTGAGCAGGGCTCTTAAATCATACCTGTTTCAATGAAGATGTGAAGTGGTCGCAAATATCTTCCTTATTATCTCTATATTTTCCTCACCCTCTGACCAATGTGCACACTCCAGTAGTAAGGTCTTCCACCAAAGCACCACATGCCCCAGATGCTTGTCACTGTGTCAAATAAAGGCAGTAATGAGGTAAACAGTGAGATTCTGGATGCAGCTGAAGTAGGAATAAGGTCATGCAAAGTCAGGAGGAAACTATGGAGACCTTTGAATGTATATTTTGTAAATATTTCTAGACCTAATGCTTGCTAGTTGCATTTAAAAGCAAGTTCTCCACCCTTGGCTGAAGATATTACCGAGCAGCATCTGCATATCCAACAGCTGAATTTCAATGAGGGTAAATAGAGGGAATCTACAACATCTCAATTAGATAAAATAGCGCTGTCTTCCGTTTTAAAACCCCAATTTGTGATTTAGGATGCTAATACGGGCGTGTTGTTACATAAAGTATGTAGTGCAGATTTAAATGGAAGCAGGGAGGCAGGCACCAGGAGCTTGCTGACAAGTCGTCCCGCAGACAAAGAGGAGACGAGGCCCCTGGAGGAGGCAGAGCTGAGAGTTAATGATCTTTCTGTATGCAAAGGCTACGGTTCAAAAGGCACTGGGATGATAGGAAGTGGCAAAACCCCATTAACTCCATGACAGAGTCTGCCACGAGTAATATGCTCTCTTCCGCTTTCTTTCTCTCCTCCCTCAGTCTCTCTTTTCTCCCTGTTTCCTATCCTCTGTCTCTTATGCTGGTTCTTTTCCTTCCTGCCTCTCTCCTCCTTTCTGTCTCTGTCTTTTACTTAGTATGTGTCTAAGTGTCTCTCTTTGTCTCATCCTGTCTCTCATCCTTTCTTAGGCTCTCTTTTCTTATTTTTTCATTTCCTCTTGGTCATTCTATCTTCTGTGTACCAGTGCCTTTTTGATCACATGGTTCACAGTAATCCAAATGTCTCTATAAAACCAAATTCTCTAATTTGCTTAATAATTGACTATCCTTGACTACCCTCCCCCCTTGTTGATACACCACATATGAAGACGGACACTTCGCCCCACTGTACAAAAATGAAGCCCAAATATCCCGGATATGGCTGCTGCCATCTTGCGCTGGTGACGTCATTTGGAGCCAGAGTCTGCGCAGTAGAGATCTCTGCGGTATTAAGTTTACGCCCATACACCTGTCCGAGGAATCGTGGACAGCACCATTGACTGCGAGGATACCGACTGGCACAAACAGATAACATTAAATAACTAATTTAAATGAATCTTATCAGAAACAAATACAGCTGCAGGCGTGCTGTGTTTACATGGAAACTCGCGCAAGACTCAAGAACGTTTAGAGACGTTATTGTTCTTGAGTCTCGTGAGTTGCAGGCTAACTGACCACGGTGAGAAATGATGCTATAAAAGTGGAGTAAATTATGTCTTTTCAAATCAATTTTGCATGCCGCGGCTTCAGGGCACTTGGATTACGACGGACGAGCCGCTCTGACGTTTTTGAAATGTATTAGCAGAGTTTTATTACATTTTCAAAATGTTTTTCGACGTGGGTTCTATGCACTTCAAGTGTATGGAAAAATCTGGCTAGCTGTTATCCTCCGATAACCCTAATGAGTTTTGTGGATTACAAAACTACACTGGACTTCTTGTCAACATGAGGTTGAGTAAGTACTGTCTGTATTTTCATTCTAAAGTGGTCATTTCCTTTAATGATAAAAAAATCCTACAATAACTTAAAACATCTTTGAGATATTAGTTTGGCCCATGTCAAATCTGCTAAGATGGAGGGGGCGGGGTTTATGACTTGTACTGCAGCCAGCTACAAGGGCCGATTTAGATGTTTGGCTTCACTTTTAAGGAGCCAAACATATAGATGGATGCATCTTTATGTACAGTCTAAGCTTTACACTCATAAGGGCTCAGAATTACCACTTAATGCACAATAATTTTTGAGACAATGAGTGTGTAGATCTCACACAGAAGTAAATGAAAGCTTAAATGATTTCATCAGCTGTAGCTAGCAAGAGTAAGCTAATGCTGAAAACCCAACAAAAGTATACGCACACAATGTCTACATACATGACATGAGCTAAAAAGCTAAGCTACGTGTTCCAGGGTAAAAGTCAGCATCCTTACATTTGCTCATGTGGTTTTGGTTTTGGAAAAGTGAGGATGCCATCCTGTGAATGTAGCGCTTATCAGAGTCCAATGGACCCTGTTTTGCCATGAAGAAATCCCAAAGTGATCTCATCCCTACTTATTTTGCCAATTGGGTGGAAGCTCCAAGCATTACTAAGATGGAGGGCGTTGGCAGTAACAGTCAACATTTGTATGTGGACCCCATGTGGCTAGTGAATGAGCTGAAAATGGGCCCTATATGGGACTGTCTATGAGTTCCGTAATGGACCCAAGTGGGCCCCACATGGGTTACGCAATGGCTACATGGGTTAAGGCCCAAAATGGGCATCTTATGTGGGGCCCACTTGGGTAACACCACCCATGTGGGGAATTGGCATGTGCCCATTATGGAACCCTTGGACAATCCCATGTAGGGCCCATTTTTCAGCTCATTTACTACCCACATGGGGCCCACATACAAGTGTTGGCTAGTGAGTGGCACAAAGGCAGCTGGAAAGGCAGTGATGTGTTGCTAGAACCCAACCCAGCTTTGATTGGCACAAATGCTGCAACCGATGTTGTTGTCTGTTGGTCTTGAAAACTGGTCTCCTGGGTCAAAGTGTTTATTGGACCCATCCATGTCCCCTCCCATCCACCCTGAGCAGACTTTTACACTCATAACTATATCCGTTGCTTTGAGCATTTAGTAGTGATGCGGATGTGTTTACATTTGAATTGGTGGAAAGCCCAATGCATTTCACACAGATGCTCCCAGCGTCATTAGAGTAACACCAGGGGGAACTGCCCTTGTGGTGTATTTTGACGCCCTAGAAGTGAGACCAGGCTGGAAATCCAAGGCCTTACAGGCTTGCTGTGGCTTATTATGGCTGTAAAGCTATGATAAGACAATGGCTTTTCATGGGCAGGGTTTACATTTGGTCATAATGTCTGAGAATAGTCTATGTGGTCAGTAAGTTTGTTTTTATTCTCCTGTTTTGATGAACATTTTCAAACATCACTGAAGAGATGAAAAAATAGCACCAGACAAAACATCAGACGTGTGGATTAATAAGGAGCCTGCAATGTTCCTCAAATTAATACATGAAAGAAAAATAAATGCCACATTTCCATCACTTTTTCAACATCATTTGAGGTTTGACTGGTGCTCTGATGATTCACCATGTTGTTCTGCAGTGGTTTAATTGCATCCCACTGGAGAATCAGTGCATTTCATTTAAACACAATTGAACAGGTGAGGTGAGATTTCTTGTATGGGATCATACATCTCAATACTAAAAGGCTGGATTGCACAGTATTGTAAGGTGTTACGCTCTGCATGAATACCCAGCAAATAGGCATGTGTTTTAATGACAGTCAGGTCAGTGTAACCACAGGTTTTCAAAGCCTGTTTGATGCTTTTATTCTTGTCTTTGACCTTGATGTGTGTTGATACAGTTTCTGCCTGATGGTGAAAGCTCCTGATTACTCCCACTTTGTGCTCCAGTCAGTTGGATTTCTTGACGTCAGAACTAAACAATTAATTCAAATGAAAGGTCTTCAAACATTTAGCACAACAGTTTAGGAAATTGATTTCAACATTGTTGGGCAACTCCTGTCGTCTAATTTATGGCTGTATAGCACAGAATAGACTGAGAGTCCAGACTCAAAGGCAGGGCCACAGACAGGGCATGATATGTCAGAAGCACCCAGCAAGACACATACTAATGGCCTGGACTTGCTGCCATTTAGTCCCTGTCATACACAGCAAGCTTCAAAATGCCACCAACTGCGTGCATATAAATCATCAGAGACAGAGAAACTGAGCAGAGATACAGTGTTCATTTTTACCTCCAAATTGGTGCTACAAATAAGGGGGATATACAACCACACCATACCAACCATAGTCTTCTTATAGTCTTCTGTGATTTGACTGTAAATGTGCTGCAAAGAGTAAAATTGAAATTAAAGGCAGGAATTTCACACTGTTATGCCGCCTTGCCATTCTTTATAAAAGGTACAATCACGGAATTGACGGACAGAGTTGTCTTGTCTTTAAACCAGCAGCAGAGGTAGTAACAATGCCGAATCGACAGCGGGCAGGACGGGACCATGAACAGGATGGGTGTGACATTTTGCTGACAGGTTATGCATGTGACCAGGAGATTTACAAGGCAGCTAGCAGCAGTTAGCAGCTAACTCAAAGAGGAAGAACAGCAACCAAAAATGTCCAGAAATTGGGAAAACAACGAGGTCTGGAAGCTCCTTACCCTCCGCGCAGAGGATGAGATCAGCCGCCATGTAACAGGGATGGTAAATAATTGTTACTGCAATATTATGCCGTTGTTATTGTTTATAAGGTGCTGCCAATGCTTGTGTTATGTCACACTACAGGGAGAGTGATGCTTTTGTGTTACAAGTCACGCTTGTCATACCACTTTTGCTTCTGGAACATTGGCATGCTGTCTAAAATCACGCAGTCGGCTGCTTGATGCTGCTGTTGTTTGGTACTGTGTAAAAAAGCAATGACAGCATAAAGAAGGGACTTTATAGCAGCCCTATCTTGTGATCTCTGTGTAAAAAGGGCTATGTTGTTGTGTCACTAGTGTGTGCCCATGGGTGTGTAGGTCTTAAAATGAGTTGTAGTCAAGTGCACTGTTGGCACACTGCTATTCTAAGGTAGCAGAAAGTGACCACTGACCAACAAAAACCCGGTCTAAAGTCAAAATAGCGGAGTATTTTCCTGCTATTTAAAGAACACATTATTCATAGTAAGATGTGCCTACATTGGAGGGTCCACTCTGCTTGTTAAACACACAGGAATGCATGGATAGGTTACGAGTGGTGATATATGCATCAATAATGACGAAAATATTTTACATTCTCTTAAGTGTGAACAGAGCAGAGCAGAGCAACCAAGCGGCTGTCCGACTCCCCATTAACACCCACGCTGCCTGTGTGAGCAGCGCATGACAGCGACCACGCTGAACAGCCGCAGCTCACGTACATGCTGTGTTCACACAGACAGTGCTGCTGCTACAGCATTTCAGCAGCGTTGCCTGCTTCTAAAACTACTGTATTTCCAGTTGTAATACAGTTATCAAAAAAAAACCTGTCTAGTTTTGCTGAAAACTGTGTGTCACTGAAAAAAAAAGCAAGACTCCTATTCTCTAGATGTTTCACAGTTGAGCAGCAGCCGAGTAGTGCCTGAGCAGCGCTGCTCTAATCTGTTCACAAAGGGGCAAAATAAAACACAAGAGATTCTGCGATGCACACTGTCTGCTCATGCAGGCAGTATGGCCTGGCTGTAAGAGAGATGCATTCGTGTACACAGAGCAGCGTAACTTCATTGATTATTTCAGAAGCTAAAGGTTTAGTTCTGTCGACAAGGTGTCGGCACACCTGGCTTTTGAAGGGAATGGGAGATGACACTCTGATGTTTGAATTTATGTTACGCCCAACACCCACTTATGATTAATTAGGGGCTAAATACAACAACTTTGCCCCTTGTGCTTTCAGACCCAGAGTTGTCTTGCTTTGGTCTGAATCAGGAACTAATTTTGTTGCAAAGCTGTATTGCCTAGAGTTGGTTCGTGTTCTGGGACCAGATAAAATGCCTTCCGCGAGAAATCTGCTATTGATTAGTCAGAATTTCCATGTGGGACACTTTCTAATGTCACAATGGAGGGACAACTACGCAGCCTGATTTTAGCGCTGCTCATCGTGGACTATATTGCTGTCATTGTTCATTTTAGTCAAACCATACAGTTTGAAAACAAGGTGCGGCTCCAACTAGAAAACAATGTTTTGATGCATTTCCTCTTTCCTCTTTGATAAAGCTTATAGTTAGGGCTGGCTCAGGCTGACTTAGGCCTAGTCTGCCAGAGGACCTCCTACAATACACCGAGCACCTTCTCTCCTTCTCTCCTTCTCTCTCTCTCTCTCTCATGTCCTGTTACTGCATCTTGCTAACTCGGCTTCTTCTCTGCAGCCTTTGTGCTCCACTGTCTCGCAGGTCAACTTGTATCACAGTGGTGCCTGGATAGTGTGACGTGTGTGGTTGTGCTGCTGCCGTGGTCCTGCCAGATGCCTCCTGCTGCTGCTGTTATCATTAGTCATACTTCTACTGTTATTATACACATATGATTATTGTCACACATGTATACTGCCAGATATTAATATATACTGTCAACATATTGTACCACAGTAGCCAGAACTATAATTATAATATTATTACTTTCATTAATGTTGTTGTAAGCTATTAACATTACCGTCTGTCCTGCATCTCTCTCTCCCTCTCTCTCTCTCTCTCTTTCTGTCTCATTGTGTCATATGGATTACTGTTAATTTATTATGCTGATCTGTTCTGTACGACATCTATTGCACGTCTGTCCGTCCTGGAAGAGGGATCCCTCCTCAGTTGCTCTTCCTGAGGTTTCTACCATTTTTTCCCCTGTTAAAGGGGTTTTTTGGGGAGTTTTTCCTTATCCGCTGTGAGGGTCCTAAGGACAGAGGGATGTCGTATGCTGTAAAGCCCTGTGAGGCAAACTGTGATTTGTGATATTGGGCTTTATAAAGAAAATTGATTGATTGATTGATTGCACTGGATGTGCTGAATGTGCATATTAAGGCAGTACAGGAGGAGGTGCACATTAATAATCCTCCAGGACTGTAACATGCTCATGTTTAACCCAAACAATGTGTCATGTGACTGCAGTTGGAACACGTTCTTACCACAAAAGAACCGCACCAGAGTTTGTTTGTAACCGAAACAACTGGACCGAGACCTTCTTGAAGAGGTGGTCTCGGTCCGGTTGTTTCGCTGCACACCTGAGTGTGATTGCTGTGTTCACACCTGCCCAAACAAACTGCACTTAGGGGGCAAACGAACTTGAGTTCAATTGAACCAACCCAAACAGGGCAGGTGTGAAAGCACCCTTACTTTATGGCCAGGTGCACTTCAGATCACACACTATATCTAGTTTAAATAGGGCCCAAAAAGTTTGCTTGTGTCCTTTATTCATTTGTGTATGTAAAAATCACTTGACTGATGCCATTATGCAACACACGCCATTATGCAAGACTGTTGAGCTGCTGATTATTATTAGTATCAGCGATATCAGGCGGAAGTGCTCCTTCTTCCCACCAGCCTGTGTATCTTATACTTTTCATGGTGCTAATGAGAGG
The DNA here is from genome assembly GCF_041903045.1 of Epinephelus lanceolatus. NCBI lineage: Eukaryota > Metazoa > Chordata > Actinopteri > Perciformes > Serranidae > Epinephelus > Epinephelus lanceolatus. The sequence continues at coordinate 43,353,857 of NC_135736.1, forward strand.
GGAGGGATATTTGATTAAAGGACAGACACTGTATATGTAGGCTACAAACAGCACTGACAGCCACACCTGTACCAAACAGAACTAAACCACTATATTCATGGCAGGCAGAAAAGTGGTGAGCTGTTGCCACCTACTGACCAAACATGGAGCTACAACTGGCAGCTGAGTGTGAGGGATGCAGAGGCAAATCTACCCTCATATGAGCTGTAACGTTTAATCTAATTTCAGACCTTTAGTCTACATTTGAGAGGGAAATATTGTTCGCAACAACAACAAAAAAACATACACCACATGCAAAGACAAAATATGTGGACATCGACTCAAGTAAGGGATGTCCTCAAGATGCTGGTATCTGGGTGCTGTGATGGGTGCTGTGACCACCAGCCAGTGGTGCCAGCACTGGGAGCGGGCCTTACAACAATGTGTTGAGCAGAGGATTTTATTTTCATTTATTTAACCTTCTTTTAACCCGGAAGTCCCACTGAGATCGAAAATCTCTTTTACAAGAGAGACCTGGCCGAGGAAGCAGCCAATCAAAACACATTCAAAATGCAACAAATACAACATCGAAGCTAAACGCCAATAAAACCGAGGCCCTGCTCATCGGCTCCAAATCCACCCTCACCAAGTCACAACACACCCCAGCTCCACCCATCATCATCATCGATGGATTCCCTGTGCCCTTCTCCTCCCAAGTCAAGAGCCTCGGCGTCATTCTGGACAGCACCCTCTCATTTGCACCTCATATTAAAAACATCACCTGGACTGCATTCTTCCACCTCTGCAAATCATTCAGAACTTGGCCGCCTGGATCACCACCTGCACCAAATCATCTGACCACATCACCCCTGTTCTCATCCAACTTCACTGGCTCCCTGTACAATACCGCATCCACTACAAAACCCTTCTCCTCACCTACAAAGCTCTCCACAACCTCTGTGACCTCCTTTAGGAATACACCCTCCCGCACCCTCCGCCCAACCTCTGCTGGACTCCTCACCATCCCCACCTCACGCCTCAGTACCATGGGTGGTACATTTACACCTACACTACATTAGCCTCCTGAGACCTGTGTCCTCATATGAGGATGTCACATTTTGGGTTTACTTGATCTTAAACTTATTATGGAACAGCCTTCCTGAGAACCTGAGGGCAGCAGAGAGTGTTGATATTTTTAAAAGCAAACTTAAACCTTTTTAATTTGGCTTTCAATTGAATTTTACTTATTTATCAATCTGCCTTTTATTTTCTATCTTAGCCTGTCCTACTACTCTTCTGTTTGTTCTATTTTATTGTTTCCTCTTTGTAACCGTGCCTTTTTTGTCTGTTTTACTTCATTACTTTTACTCTTTTACTCACTTTATTCTATAGTACTCTTTCCTTTAATATATTTTTATATTTTTACTCTATTCTTTTATGTATTTTTAAATCTTAATTTTACCTCTGGTGTTAACCTCATTGCAGATTTTCAGAGTTATGATGGCGTTCCTTGAGTTCCTATTTTTAATAACTTACAATGCTTAATGCTTTTTTTTGTTCTGAGTATGTGAAGCGCTTTGTGTTACATTACGATGTATGAAAAGTGCTACACAAATAAAGTTTGATTGACTGATTAAACTTTATTCTACTTAACTTCGTGGACACTTTTTTGTGCCTTCTTCTTGTGGTAAGAGCACAATACACTAATCCATGTAAAAACAAGATGGCAGCCATCTCTGCCAAGTCAGTTTGCAGCTGATCCTGACACAAAAGTGGACAAAACCTGATCAAATTTTATGCTTGAAACTTGTTTGATATGGCAACAAATTTGACCAATTTTAGCAACAGTAACAAGCTAAAATACTGTTAATTAGGAAGTACTCCTTTGAAGACATAAGGACTTTATTGTTTGTCTCATTTGAGGACACTGGGACTTAATTTTTATACTTATTATGGGTCCTACTGATCCCAAACAGACAGGAGAAATGAAAAATGAATACCAAACAAAAGTCTCAGGAGGATAGACTGACTCATAAGATGTTGAAATGTGGCTTAAATGTGCATTTGCAACCTTTAAACTTTACAGTCAACCACATTCCTTCATATTTATAGCCTGAAAACATGAGTTTTAATCTTGTAGGCCTATTAACTCATAAACTTTGAGGAAACCTGGAAAAAAACTGGGCGCCGGAGTAAAACACTCTGTGATCTAACCTCGAATTATGCGGAAAAGCAAGTTTGAACAACCTCTGCATTTCACTTCCTAGTGTAGGGTTTCATTCCCGGCCACACACACCTCCTCTGCGCACAGGCGGGCTTGTCGCTGCGATTTGCCTCCAGACTTTTGTCAGGACGCGTGTTTCAGGCCACCTGAAAGGTGTCAGCACTGGCTTTTAGGGGCCCCGCAGCAAAGGACAAGAGAGAATGGACGTTTCCGTGCAAACTTTATGAAGAGGCCTTGATTTCATTCGTCTGTAATCGGAGGGAAACACCTCGCCTCTGCTGAGGGCGCGTACCTGTGCGGACTTGCCCACAGCCCGTTAGGAGGGACTCCAGTGGGGGAGTTAAGGCCGAGGAGACACACCTTACCCCCCACCCCCTCCCCCACCCTCTCTGTCTGTCTGTCCCTCTCTCTCTCTGAAAGCGGAGGAATCTGAAAACTGAAATGTCGGCAAATGACAGATCAACGCGAGCACTGAGGGAGATCCTGCAAAATCCTGGAAATGACGCTTGCGCAGACTGTGGCGCACCCGGTAAGACTTACCTATCCTAAATAGCTGTAAAATGTAGTGAACAGGGAAGTCAAACTTTGTAGCGTATCTTGGATCGCTGAGATGTGACGTGCACGCGGTGGCGGTGCGGATCATTCACCTGTGCCAACACAAGATATCCCTCAAAACATTTTTACTGTTCAACCATTGCAGCCAAAAGTACTTCACTGCTGATTTGGCCATAACACTGTAAGTGCCAGACGCTCCTTGTGTGCACTTTGTTATCTGACCTTAAATGTGTGGCAAGGTGAGTCAGGAGCTGAGAGGAAGAGCTTCCCCAGAGAGTACTTGGGCTAACAGCGCAGGTGAAGCCTTTCTCTGAGGTGGAAGCTGCAAGAGAAGAAGCTCTCACAGTTCAAGTCTCTACATGCAGGGTGAAAGGCTTGTACACACCCTCACCCAGTGCTTTTAACCCACCCAAGGAGGTCCTGTATGCTCAGTTAGACATTTCACATAAGAGTAAGTTTACTGCCCCACAAAGACAGAGCAGGTTACTGAAGAAGAGAATTTGACTTAAAAGGGTTTAAAGCAGTGACACTCACCTTGTAGGGCTGAATCTGGTCCCAGGTAGGGTGCTGGGTGGCCCCTCAACTATCTTCTAATTAACCATTAATTATTCACGCTTGGAACTGTTTTTGTATTTTTTATTTATAACATGCTAGAGTGCATAAAAAAACAACAATGAAAAACATAGGGAGTTTTTCCATTACCTGCTGTGAGGGTCCAAGGACAGAGGGACGTCGTACGCCTTTAAGCCCTCTAATAAAAAAAATTAAAAATTTTGCAATATGGTGAATATTGTGATAAAATACATTGCAATTTATTACCTGTTTTCAATTGTAAATGATGTCCCCAAAGGAAAACTTTGTCAACATCTGCATTATCTAATAAGAAAGTTTTCAGTCTCCTCATCTCACTTCAGCCATTTTTTTTTTGCAGCAAAATATATGTAGTGGACTGAAAAAGCAACTGCGTATATATAATTCTAAGTAAATTTAAATAATATTAATAATTTGCATAATGAAATACTTGGCATTGTGTGACAATACAGTATTGCCACAGAAAAATATTGTGATACTATAGTGTATTGACTTTACCCCACCCCTAGTTAGCACTGGCGCCTCACAGTGAGAGGGTTCAACAGGGATTCAGGTCAAGAGGGTGCTGGGTTCTGAACCCGCCAGCCCCCTGTTTTAGCGTGGGGTTTTCCCTGGGTGCTCCAGCTTCCTCCCACAGTCAGACATGCAGGTTATCTTAATTAGTGACTTTAAATTGTCCGTAGGTGTGAATGTGAGTGTGAATGGTTGTCTGTCTCTACAGCCCCTTTTACACTGCCAGATTTTTGGCGAATGTTGGGCCGTTTTGCCGGCAAGCTGCGAGCGTTTAGACACACAGAGGCGGAATTGCGAGTTGATCCGAGGTGCCCAATTTTCCACCTCGTAGGGTAGACATATTGGCAGAACCCTTTTAGTTTAAACAGACTGAGGCAGCCTTCCGCAACGGAAGGGGCTGTTGATGACTTGTGGGAGGAGCTGTTGATGACGCCACACGTGTGAGTCACTGGCGGTGGATAAACAGGAAACAGCTGATAGCAGGAATTAGCGAGCAGCTAGTAGCAAGAGGGAAACACAAACCTGACAGACACTGTAAAGATGAGCAACTGGGGAGATCTGTCTAAAAAGAGCTTATGTGTCAGCCCTGTGACAGTCTGGTGACTTGTCCAAGGTGTAGCCTGCCTCTTGCCCAGTGTCAGCCAGGATAGGCTCCAGCCCCCCTTTGACCCTGAATTCGATAAACGGTCATGGATAATGAATGAAATGAACAAATAGAGGATATCAGTCAATCACAATGGGTATTTTTTCAGTTAGGCTATAGATAAACTTTTTTAAAAAAAAAAAAAAACATTATGTAGCCTAAATTTAGCTAAAAGCTAACAGTTGCTCACCAGCTAACCCTTACTTGATATGGCTCTGTAGCTTTAGCCGTATAGACTACCTCTCTTGACTGCAGTTGGGCTTTGGGAAAATTTTATCTCAGTTTTGTAGTAACTGCAAACATAACATGCTGTTGATAGGCCTAACAGACAGCAAAAAGTCAAATTCTGGTTCAATTCCATTGAATCAGGGCCCTGAGGCACCGTGTTGCTGGAGTGAAGCACTGCAACAAAATAAAAATAATATCACTGCCGGGAGTTATCTCTCCATCTTTTATATCTGACTTATCTAAGTAAGGCTGACTGGCTGCACATCTTCTGATACTTGTGTCTATTGAGGAGCTCGACTTCCCAGGTTATGTGACTTGCTCAACAACAGCTTTCTCTGCCAAGTGCTAAGATTTAACCCCTCTGGTCACATCGTGGCACATATTCCTGTCATTTCCTCTGTTCCTCATGTTCAGAGACGGGCATGTATGGACTTGTTCGTTTTTATTCAGCTTTCTCCCCGGTGTTGTCAAATGGTGATGTAGCAAAAAAATAAGGCATAAGTATTAACCAGCCAAGCATGTAGCATTTCTAATCTGCAGTAAATGATTGGAAAATTAAAGAATGTTCTGTTCTCTGTACTCAGACATCTGTGATCTCTGGTGATAAGGTACGTCTCTCTCTCTCTTTCTGACACACACACACACACACACACACACACACACACACACATACCGATGCTCTGTTTACTGGCAAGCTGTAGAATGCGTGTCAGGAAGATAAGACAGGTGTGGTCAAAGCAAGGAAAACATTTCTGGTATATCAGTGCTCAAGAAGAATTTATTGTCGTAGCAGTAATCTGCTCATGAACATAAAGTTTATACAACTGAGTTGCCCATAAGCAAAGCACAGAACCCCAAACTCTTCCTGAAGAGGCAAACACTACAGTCCAAATACTTATCTGATGTGAGGCTCAGTGCAGCTTGAAAAGTACATATGGGAACTTTAAAATTCAATTTTTGAACAAGGAATGTGTATTTTTTAGGGATACACAATGTTGGATATCCGATATCCAATATGCCGATTCATAACAACCTATTTGACGGATATCCCCACCTAATTTTAGTGATCATAAAGTCTCTACTGTAGCAGAATTAACATCATATTAGAAAAAGAAGAAGATATACTTTATTAATCCCAGTGGGGAAATTCCACTCTGTTGTCATATACACCCAGACGCATACTGTAACACACACACACATCAGAATCAGAATCAGAATCAGACAAGCAGGAGCGACTGCAACAGGCTGCACACGCACATGCACAACAGGACCTATACATACATTAAATGGAGAGATGTCAGAGCGAGGGGTCAGTGCCTGGGAGGCAAACTGGCGCCTCTCCAGCTACCAGTCCATGCTCCATATTTTGGTCTGGAAAGGGGCTTGAACTGGCGACCCTCAAGTTCCCAACCCAAGTCCCTGTTATGGTGATGGCCCACCAGCAGATGGAGACATGAAATACAGTACTTTTAAATATATGTGATATTCATTCATTGTGCAAAATTAAGAAAAAGCATGTTGGCCAATTCTGGTAGTTCATTTTAAAGTGGTTATTGGCTGATACCGATGATGTATCAATATTATTAGCATGTTGACCGATTCCGATATTTAATTTTAAATCCAATATCGTCCGATACTGATGACGTGTGAGTGAGTATTTTTCACAGTATATTAACTGTGTGCTGTGATGGACGGCCTTCCCACTGTTGGTTGTTAATGGTCTGCTAATGTTAGGGGTTTGTTTCTTTGTCATTTTTATGGACTTTTGGTTTTGGTTGGACATAACTAATAAACTGAAGTCGTCACCTCAGGGTTTCACCTGGAAAATTGGTTAACAGAGAAGATAGCAAGTAGCCTTTGCTGTGAGATGGAATGCCACTGCTTGTTTTCCTGAAGCCAAATAAATCTTATATTTAATAAAATGTAGTCATTTCATCTGACTACACCTTGGTGTCTCAGGACTTGTGATGGTAATTTTGTCATTATTTTATTTGGCTAAGAGATGAATTCATTTATCAAAAAAAAGACTGTCATCTATAGAATCAATCAATAAATAAACAAGTTTTAGTTACAGCCTTAAATCCGAGTCACACAAAACATGTAGGTTATGTCTTGACTTCCTAGACTTTATATTGGATAATGATAAGGATTCCTCTCTCTTAGCCCATCCATGTTTTAATCCATGTCATTGTTCTGGCCCCTCCATGCCCACTTCAGAATCTCCCTTCTTGTCCATTTCTCCCATTCATCCCATTTGTTCTCTGTCCATCTTGTTCTTTGCAGATCCCAGCTGGGGCTCCTGCTCCTTGGGTGTGTTCATCTGCCTGGCCTGTTCTGGGATTCACCGCAATATCCCCGATATCAGCAAGGTCAAGTCCCTGAGCCTTTCACACTGGGAGGACCACGAGGTGAAGGTGAGACCACAGAGCCAGCAGCATCCTCTCCTCAGTGCTATATATTTTAACAATGATCTATTTCAGTATGGTTTTTTTTCATGAATATCAAGCAGCTGAGATCCAAAGATAGCATTTCCTATTCCCCAACCACCCATAATTAAGCCCAGATAGATCCCTAATTTGGACCAAAATGGACCGAATAATAGTGACTGAGACCTTTGTTGTTCTTCTTGAATTGCATCTTTTCAATGTGTTGGAGGGGTTGCTCTCACTGTATGGAACTGTGGCAGTTATTTGAAAAAGCTGGTTGGGTGACGGATTACGGGGTACCAGGGTTGCTGCTACAAGCCATCTGGTCCCTGCATGACCAAAGTGAGAGACATACTCGGCGTAAAGTCAAACACGTTCTCGGGTAGGTGTTGGCCTCTGCCAGGGTTGTCCGTTCTCACAGATCCTGTCAGTGATAGTTATGGACAGGATCTCACGGCGCAGCCAGGGGGTGGATGGGGTCTGGTTTGGGGACCTCAGAATTGCATCTCTGCTTTATGCAGATGATGTGGTTCTGTTGGCTTCATCACACCGTGACCTCCAGCATATTCTGGGGTAGTTTGCAGCCGAGTGTGAAGCAGTCGGGATGACAGTCATCACCTCCAGATCTGAGTAGTTCTCCGATGGATTGCCCCCTCCGCATTGGGAGAGTTACTGCCTCAAGCAAGGGAGTTCAAGTATCTCGGGTCCTGTTCACAAGTGAGGGTAGAGTGGAGCATGAGATGGTACGGCATCTGCAGTGATGCGGGTGTTGCGTCCGACAGTCATGGTGAAGAGGGAGCTGAGCTGGAAGGCGAAGTCTTTGATTCACTGGTCCATCTACGTCCCAACACTCACCTATGGTCATGAGCTCTGGGTATTGACCAAAAGAATGAGATTGTGGATACAAGCGACAGAAATGAGTTTCCTCTATGAGGTGTCTGGGCTCAGCCTTAGAGATAGGGTGAGGAGCTCGGAGATCCAGAGGGAGGTCGAAGTAGAGCTGCTGCTCCTTCACGTCGAAAGGGGTCAGTTGAGGTGGTTCAGGCATCTGATCAGGATGCCTCCTGGGCACCTCCCATTAGAGGTGTTCCCGGCATGTCCCACTGGTAGGAGGCCCTGGGGCAGACCCAGGACCAGCTGGAGGGATTACATATCTTGTCTGGCCTGGAAATGCCTTGGGGTCCCCCAGGAGGAGCTGGAAAGTATTGCTGGGCAGAGGGACGCCTGGGATGCTTTGCCTGGCCTGCTGCCCCCCGTGACTTAGCCCCGGATAAGCTGATGAAAGTGGATGGCTGGATGGGTGAATAACAGTTTGTTTTGTTAACATCCAGCTGCCACCCTCTAAAGTATTAATGTGTACCTCAAAATTTACAAAACTTCTGTATACTGACTTGTTATTAGGCTGAGCAATATGGAGAAAATCAAATATCATGATATATTTGACTGAATACCTCAACATCGATATTGCGATAATATTGGGGGTTGACTGTTGATGCTTTCACAAATTGTTTACACAATGAGATTTTTGAAAAATAATCATCAGTAATGTGGATATAATGACCAAGTGGGTGAAGGCAAATAATAAAACAGCTAAACAGTCGGTTCAGCCCAACTTGTAACATATGATCACAGTGGCAAAAATCGTGTTTGCTGCTTTGTTACTTATTTCCAGTCTGGTTTTTGTTGTCCTGTACCATGGTTACATAATAAGTCTAGTTTTGCTTCTCAGTGAATAATATTTGGCTGGAATAAATACTTCCTCAGCACTTCTATCACCAGCTAGGCTCTGAGATGTTGTGACACCCCACTTCTTGCCTTCCTTAAATAATATTTTATGAGCTTCCCCTAAATGGTGACTTTTTAGATTTAAGGACACTCCACTGACTAAAAATATGTCAGGCTCGGTGTGTCTGTAATATCTGTTCTCCTCTGGCATTAAGAAGAGAAATGTGCTGTCAGCCTCTTCTGTCTTCCAACAGAATGAAAAATATGGCTTAAATGACCCTTAAACACAGGAACAATAACAGCTGTCCAATGCTGAACGATTCTAAACAGGTTTTTTTGCCCTTACAAACCTCACAGTGTACGCTCAGGGAAGACCTGTATGATATTGTATTCTCTTTAAAGAAATAGTTTGACATTTTTCAAAATAAGCTTATTGACTTTCTCGCTGAGTTAGATGAGAAGATCAATACCACTCTTTTGTTCAGGTTAGTATTAAAGTTAAATGTTTTCCAAAGTTTTTAGATACTGTATCACATCATAAGTCCTGCGTCATAAAAGTGATTACAGTACATGGTATTTCAGGTCTAATGATGGATGACTGATCATACTACAGTGCTGATTATAGAAAAGTACACTATTGACAGAATACTACAAAAAGTACCAATTAAAATGCAACCATCATTAAAGGAAAAAAGTTTTTATTTTTTTTATTTTGGAGTTTTTATGGGGAAATAAATCACAGGCACATCAGGACATCGCATTCTTGCCCAGAACATTTCCCAGTGTTCCTGAAACCGGCACCAGATAATAAATGATGTTGGTACTTTGCACATCTTTATCTGAAAAACATTTGTCACATTTATCATGTCAGCTCCCTGATTTATGTGTTTATTGTAACATTTTTAAGACTGTATTCCTGTTGAGTTCAGTCTTCTAACTGTGAAACTGGCTGGCAGTGTTTCAAGGTGTCATTCGCCCTTGAATAATCTGTTTTATGCCATGTGTGTTTGTGTGTTTTATTAGTTCATGGCTGAGAATGGTAATGAGCTGATGAAGAGTAAATATGAGGCTGCTGTTCCCGTCTACTACTACAAGCCAACCCACAAAGACTGCCAGTGAGTAACCTCAGCAATACACACACATAAAACATAACTGCTATAAATGTACAATTTTTAAATGTTCTTTTTAAACATAGTTTTTAATTTAATTTTATTTTATGCTATATTGTCAACAGAGTGTGTTTGCATACAGAAATATACTGACAATGAGTTACACTTAAAGACCCCCTTCAATGAAAATCAAGTTTTGTTAACATGTTCATATTGTGTTCATACAAGACATATCATGAGCAAAGTAAGCGGTCAGTGCTGTGGCTGAGCATTTCTGCTTTGGAACTAGTGTACCAATGACAATGTCAAAAAATCGGGTTCAGACTTCCAGGGTTTGTGACATCACAAAATGGAGGACCCAATCTCATCAAATTGTGAGGTGTCAGAGGAAACGCCAGGTGTGGCTACATATTGGTATTTTACAAGCTAGTTTTCTGTTTCACTTCAACTTGTCAGAGCTTGTACAATGTTATCGAACATTAGCCATCAGGTGTTTGATAATGTAGTCAATCCAAAGGCTCTGGTTATCTATGCCTATTATAAGCAGAGGTTTGTGTGTTTGATGAGCAGAATCAAAGGTGAGCAGGTTACACTCGGGCTGCAGATGGGTTTAGTCATAAAGTGTATAAAAATAATTGGCATAGCTACTATGACGTCACCCACCAGTTTGTGGGTGGCTGTTGTTAAGCAATGAGTTTGGCATTTTTGCTGTCGCAATCTTGGATTTTTGCAGCTAGAAGTGAGCATATTTTGACAAGAGGGTGGAGCTGGGGAGGAAGGAGGGGTGGATCTGACTCATAGACTGTGATGGCATCACGCAGACAGCTTGTGACTCAAAGTGGCCACGCCCTTAATTATGTGTAACTTTAGGCCATAATGACATTTAAATTGGTGAGTTATATAAAAATTCAACCCCTTCTGTACTGACCCGGTCTCACTCCGAAGTTGTCAAAATTCGGTGCTTGGGCAGTGAGTAAGCTGTCCATTCATGTCGGCATGATACTTGGCCAGTCGGCGTTATTGTTTTATGGCACCCGGTGGTGGGACAGTAAGAAAGTTAGGGAGGCGGAAGTTCGAGTATCTGGTTGATTGGTTGAACGACCACCCACTTTCACCGGTATCAGCCAGGTGATTGCCTCCAGTAAAGTACTATTCGGACGGGATTAGTTTTATATAGGGATGTGGACTAATGTCAGTTTACTACAGGATGTCTGTAATATAAATGTCCGATTCGCACGGGACAAGAAATCTCCGTAATTCTACCAGAGATGGGAGTGGTAACTCGGTTTGCGCCCTGGTGTCACCTCCCTGATGGCATGTGCGTGCTACGTTGTTTCCTGTAAGCATCCCATGAAGGATAATAATAGTTAATGATTAGCCCAATATGAAATATTGCCCATGATCAGGATTGTGTGTACACGATTAGCAATATGAATTTATATTAGGCCTACCTAACACAACCAGAAGTCTCGTGGCTCTAAAAAGTGCTTTCTTCTCGACCTTTTTGATTGGTCTCCCACGTAGGGCTATGCCATCATTAGAAGAATGTCCACTATCACGATTGCCGACAACACCGAATGCTTCTTCAAGTGCCTCCATCATCGAAAAAACGCGGAAAGCTAGTTGTAAATGCGTAAAAATGGTTGTAAACAGGACATGATGAAATATTTACATTTTTACAGAGGATCGCGTTCGCATGCAATTAATATACCCGAGGTATTTTCTCCGGACCGTTTTACAGAAGGTAAAAGTCGCCGTAATTTTTACCGACATTATCCGTAATGGTGACAGACATAGCACGTTTGGACGGGACTAAAATCCCTGGTAATAATGACTTTACCCCACGTCTCCACGTTTAACTAATCTCGTCCGAATAGGGCTTAAGATTGTAAAGCCAAATCCTGTTCTTTCTCCTTAACCCAACCACGTGCCTGTGTTGGCTAAACATAACCATGTGCGTTTGTCGTCAAAGGACAATAACATCAATTCACAGTGTTGTACCAACGTAGTACTTTAAAAAAACAAAAATTAAGAGACTGTATTCAAACGGTGCATTTCCTGTGAAAATGGAGGTGTATTTTGAAATAAGACAATGCATGTAACAGGCAGAACTTGATACGGCGTCCCAGAATGTCAACAACCAACACACCCAGGGTACCTTACACATCGTATCTCGACGTGGAAAGTCCATGACCAAAAGTCAATATGTCATGAGGTTTGAGAGCGAATGTGTCTGTACAGTTGTCATGAACGGGTAAATAAGCTAGAGACCCCAAACTGTTTTTTGCACCACATTCTAAACAAAGTTGGGCACTTTAACATGGGGGTCTTATTGGCTTCTGGAGCCAGCCTCAAGTGGCCATTAGAGGAACTGCAGTTTTTTGCACTTCTGTGTTGGCTTTTTTTTTTTTTTTTTCAGCCCTCGAGTTTAGTGCTTGGGTTCAGTTAATACCAGGAGTGGAACTTTAAGAGTGAACTAGGAGGGAGAAGCACTTCCATATCCTGTAACACACTTTTCTTTGCCCTGATGTTACTCATCAGTTCTGATCTTGACTGATTTTTGTTTTAACATTTGAGTAAAACTTTATTAATATAAGATTTTAAAAGTTCCCTTCATCAAATGATGGTTTCACAGGGAAGCTGACTTTCTAACAATGTAATGTTCTTATTTACCTTTGAAGGTTGTGTTTCTGAGCTTGCAGGGCTGAAAGCTCTGTCCTTCTCACAGCAGCTAGAAATCACACAATGCCTTTGGAAACCATTCAGCTCCCCATGTACTTACCTTTAAAATGTTTCAGAGTGAAAGACAGACATATTCGGCCCCTTTGACAGCACTCTACTGGAGCACCTTTTGGCAGCGACTCACATGTTCTTGGATATTTCTCTATTGTGTGATTTTCCGCTTCTCCACCAAACTGATTTGCTCAAGCTTGGTCAAGTTGTAGAGGGTGTGTCTGTGGAAAGGTTGCTCCCTCAAAGTCATTCCAAAGATTATAAATGGGATTCAAGTCTGGGCCTTGACTCTGCTATTCAAGACATTTTTGGCATTCTGACTCTGACGTGACTCCAGTAGACCGGCACCATGACAGTAAAACTGATAATAGGGATTATACTGCTGGATGTTGTTATCAGGGCATCATCATCTTGGTGAATCGCTGCTGTAGTCCTGTTGTGACACTGATTCTGGCTGTCGGTCAATGTTGGGCCGTTGGTAAACATCCGTGGCCTTTGTCGCTGTGGTGTTTACTGCACCAGTGGCCCTCATTGGTGGTAGTTGCCTTTTTTGTAGTTGGCATTGGAAACTGCGGAGCCTGTCAGTGAATTAAATCCCTCTGATTGGTAGTTCAGTTCAGCGCAGGGAAGAGAAATGGAAGTGAAGAGAGTAAACAAAGAGCTAAAGTCAAGAGGGAGTGAGACCAAAATAAACTTGTAATGCAAGATAAGATTTTTTCTCTTTAGCCATTAAGCTTTTCTGCAGAAATGTTTCTTGATGGTTTGTGTTATTGTTCACTGGCACATGGTAAATGTGCTTTGTTCCTTCAACATGGGATTGTGTTGTTATGGTGCGTTCGTTTTGTACTCGGAGGTTGGAAAATCCCAGTTCCCAGTCGGAAGTTTAAACTCGAACGCACCCTGAGATTGGATTTCCAACTCAGAAACTCGGAGCAACCGCATCAACCCCGATTTACGAATTCAAGATGGCTGCCAGTCACATACATAGTGAGTAAACACTCTGCTCAAGCACTGTTTATAGCAATTTTATCTTATTTGTTTTACATTAGGTCAGCCTCATCTGCGGTGTTCATCAGTTGGAGTGCATGATAATTTTGAAGCTGTCTATACTCCGAAATTGCAAGGGCACCAAAGGCCTTATTGTGGGCGTCCATGTTTTTTTCCGACTTCTAACTACAATGCAAAAACTGTTGTCAACTTGGAGGTGACGTCAGTCCCACTTCCGACTTCCGACCTCCAAGTACAAAACGAAGGCAGCATTAATGTGTTAACTGTCAAGATGGTCTTCTGGTTTCCCTTTTTGAATGACAGTTACAGGCTACTGCCGCCTGCTGGTGTGGAGATTTATTTCCTCGTATGCAAGTGCGAACATATATGTTGGCCGCTGGCTAAAGTCTTTGCAGTGTGTTCATGTGCAATGTTGTGGCCAAAACAAAGGTGACCTGAGGCGACAGTTAATCCTTAATTCACCAAGTTAGATTTGAACTGCTCTGTCGCTGCTTGTCTGCTGTTTACAGTCCGGTCACGTTATCCCCACCTCCCACCACCTGGAGTCGCGGTGTCTGTCAGATCAGCTGGCTTTTCCACCAGTAGAGACCTAACCTCTTGTGGCGTGTGATGTGCACTACATACAATGAATTTAATAGCTAGAGAAGCACCTGTATGTTTGACTGTATTAAAAATCATTCCGTCAGGATTTATGAATAACTGATAATACCATATTACCGCCCAAGCCTGGTAATTAGTAACCACATACATGCATATAAAGAGTATAAAAGAAGGTATATGAAAATGATTGTAGACAATAGACACTGCCCAACCTTAATTTGTTGGCAGATCACCCACTGTCTTTAATCACCTTCAGTTTGAGGATCTTAAACGTTTCAGACTCCTCTCCGCTGTGAAATAAGTATTCTTGACAGAGAACATTGCCTTGTTCTCAGCCTGAACACAAACGCTAACCATTTCTCATTAACAGCCAGTTTCTCTACCCTTATACTTTTTCTTCTGGGCTCTAACAAGTTTTGCATTGTCTGTTAAACGTCGTCTGTTTCATAGTTTCTTCTATGATGCCTTCTTGCTGCTCCGTCTGATCTCTGCCCACTCATGAAGTGATCATGACATTTTACAATAAAAAACGTGATCTGATTTTGTAATATTACTTCTAAATGACTCAGTCCTGAGTGTCAGCCTTTTGGCATTGGGTGTGTGAACCGGCATTCGTGTTTGCAGCTTGTGAGGGCATGATTCTTTGAGATATTCATTTAGTATGCCACATCATCCCTTGTAGCTGCTATCAGAGTCGCTGTCAGTCATCCACAAACAATACACACTGATTTAATGAATAGGTTACTTTATTACATACACTTATAACTGCAGTGAAGTAGAGCTGAGGACAAAAATGGCACAAGCTTATGGCATTTTACATTGTATAAATTATCCCAGTGGCTAGCGGACTTTTCCTCTGCTCATAAGAAGCTGGGGACAACAGCAACATTTAACAAAGATGACGTTATAAAATCAACTCCATTAGGAGGTGCACGTCAGGCTACGGCGAAGGGTACAGTGTAAGCTCCATGGCGACGCAGAGCCTAAGCCTTACAGAAGTATAAATCCCGCATGAGAAGGTCCATCTCTGGCGCAGCTCAGCGTGGCGCGGTGCGTCTAAACTGGTAATGGAAACACAAATCGGTGCAGCATGGCTTTACTTGGCGCGGCCAAAAGTGACAGTGGAAAAGGCCCATAGTATTGTACGTGTGCTACTGCGGTAGTTTCATTAATCTCACAGAGTGGTTTAGCGTAGCATGTGCAATTTATAGACTGATGTCTTATGACTTATAATCCTTCTAAATTTGCAACAACTTTATGTGATCATAAAAAGCAGTTTGTGTTTTGCTTCTGACGAAAGAGAAGAATAAAACCAACTGACGCAATTTTGAAAACCATTTCTGAAGCAATTTTGTCAGCTGTCTTTGCTGCAGACCTGTCTATGGGTCACCTCCACATTACCTGTAGACACACTTTGACCGTCTTGTCGTGTGTGTTCCTGTCGCTGCACCGGGCACTTCCCAGTCAGGAATGTTTGGAATTCTGTGTATGTGAAGCAGGGAATTTTCATGAAAAGAGCAAACCCAAATGATACACAAGCTGCTACAGTCAAGTCCAACCCTCTGGCTGACAATGTCTTTGCTCAACCGAAAAATGTAGTGTGTGTGTTCAGTAGAAGGATCTGTAAAAATTTGCCTGAGGGCATCTCAAATTTACACGCCCTTCTCTCCTCACACACGCACACACATTTATACACACATGTAGTTCATTGTTCGATCGTTAATAATAAAGAGTGGTGCAGAGGAAGGCGGGTAGGAGAGAGGGAGGAAACACTTCACCTCTTACTCACCTCTCACAGCTGAATCAGCTGGATTCAGCTTGACCCATTAGATTTTTATTGGCCTCTGTCTTCACAGAGTCATACACACACACACACACACACACACACACACACACACACACAAACACAAAACAGGACAAGTGAACTGTAGACAAAGATTTCTTTACACAGTGTTTTGACTCTGAGCCAAGTGTTCTGTCATTTAAGGGTAGAGTTTCAAACAAACTAGTTTCTAATATGTTAGCTTTCATTCTAGAGCTTCTGTCAGGTATCGGGTTATCCAGGACAGATATTTTCCCCCATATTTTCCTCTTCACAACCTTCATTTCACAAAATATCTCTGTCCACACCAGAACGCTTGTCTTTGGCAGTCTCTGAAAGTGTTCAGGCTAACAACATCTTTTTCAAGGCAGCAATCATCACCATTGATTCTGCTTCAATATAAGATTAAAGGATCTCGCTCAAAGGTACGAGTGATGCTCTGGACATGCCACTTTTTCTTAAACTTCTCATCAGCAACAATCCCACTCTCAACATTGTCCTGCTGATTCGACTGGGCCTGATCCAAAACCATTGCCTCTGGGTGACTTTACACCTTGTAGCTAAGGGGGACCAAAGAGCAGAAGAGATGGCTCCATTTGTCCACCATGTGGTGCAACAATAGAGACTTTAAGTACAAAGTAATTATTAGTCCAAGCAGTGCAAACAAAATTTAAACAAAATGGCAGTCTGCCATTTTTGTTGATTCTGCTAATTATACAAAGCAATGATGGGCATCCATGAATAAAGGAGATGACATCAGTAGCTATGTTTCCATCCAAAGTTGATTCGAATCATTGGGATATGCGCATTAAAAGAAATATGAATCCTGAGTTTTTCCATTTAATGTACGGACTTTGGTGAAAAAGTTTTCTGCAGAACTGGAAACAAAACAAGTCTCGCATTCTTCTTCTTCTACGTTTTCTGGCGGTTGCCAACCAGCTTGTAAATGCATTACCGCCTTCCCGCCCCGGAGTGTGGATATCACCATGGAGAGAGGTGCGCTACGTCAGACTTAATTCAAACATAACTGTTTCCATCCCCATTTTGCGAATCAACATTTTTTCGAATCAACCAAAACCCGGCTAAAGCGAGCGTATTTTAGTTTGTGCGAATCAGGGGATTTTAATTCGAATTTTGCCGTTTCCATCATAATTTTCCGATGTGATACTTCTAGATGCGCATCTAAACAGGCTGATGGAAACATGGCTACTGTTTCCCAAATGATCTGTTTTACATGTCCACACGGATACAAAGTAACCAGATTTTTGAAAAAATCTGCTACTTAAAAGTTGTTTTATTTTAAAACTCCATTTGTGGACGAGAGGCCAAAGTGTTAAGTTTTCAAAAATATCTGTAGTATGTGTAGACAGTGCCCAAGTAAGACCTTTATACTTAAAAGGTATTTTTATTGCTGTCTGGTGTGGTGTTGTTAGCTTTGCTAGCTAGCTAGTTAAACAGCCAATAGCAAATGTTACGGAAAAGTAGGAATATTTTCAGGCATTTTGTGGTACACATATTACCAAATATATTTCCAAACATACATATTTTTGAATTGTGTTTTGAAATTTAAAATTGTCTAACTTCAAATCCCCATTGTTGGCTGTTAGCTCAGCAACTGGGCTGGCTAACAAGGCTAGCTAACTTGACAATAACCAAGAAAATGCAAAGCCGTAAACACAAGGTTCAGTCTGTCAGCCTATATGTACATTGAATGAGTATGTTTGACGTTCCATTGTTTCACACAACAGTTGTTTCTAAACTTATAAAATGTTTAAAAAGCTTTATAGTTTTTATTGCAAGGGGTGGCAGGAGCTCAATTCATAGGGACTTGGGTTGGGAACCAGAAGGTCACTGGCTCAAGTCCACGCCCGGACCAAACATGGAGTGTGGACTGGTAGCTGGAGAGGTGGCAGCCCATGCTCCTGGGCAACCCCCCAGGCAATGCACATATATGTCCTGTTTGTGCATAGTGTGTGTATATGACAACAGAAGGAATATTGAATTTCTCCTCAGGGATTAATGAAGTATATTTCCTTCTTCTCCTTGAAAATGAAAGCAAAGTAACCCATCTACTCTTCCTTTTATCTACCACAAAGTACACAAGAGGCATATACGACTGCTTTCAGCTGGTACTTGTTTTACAAGCTACCTCTATTAACATAACATCTGTTTGTGTGTGTTCAGGACGTTGAGGGAGCAGTGGATTAGAGCAAAGTATGAGAGGAAGGAGTTCTCTGAGCCTGGGAAGAACTTTATATATGAGGAAGGTGAGTGTTTGTGTACAACACAACACACACATATATGCATGCACATACAAAAATTCACTCATGCTAACGAATGACCTTTGCTGATTTCCTGCAGGAACTAAAGATGGCTTGTTGATGAAGAGGGGGCGGGACAATGGGCAGTTCCTCAGCAGGCGTTTTGTCCTCTCAGAGAGGGAGGGGACTTTGAAGTATTTCACCAAATATGACGTAAGCAGCAGCTTTTAAGTAGACTTTGAGTGGCCACATGCAGCTAAACACACTCTTAACCTACACAAAACCATGACCGCAAGACAGCAGTAACCCACTGTAATTAGACAACGTCCTAGTTAGTGTCGTTTGAAGGCAGTAGTTCTCTTTCAGCACATGTGCAACACCCACACACACATATGCGACCACAACACAAATATCTTAATTAGAGAGCCCTTTCAACAAATCAGATGTTCTGCAGACAACACCCCCGCTTTATGTGCTGCAGTATTTTTACACACAGCTTATAAGGCACTCATACATACCTATCAAAAGCCTCCGAAAAGTATCTCTACCTGCTCCCTCTGCTGTGTCTAAGCGTGCTCAGACAAGCTTAACCAGCAGTCTGTCCTCTGTCAGTGTGGCTGATTCACTAAGCTGTACACCACCCAAACCAATTAGGGCTGGAAGCAGTGGGAGCTTTTTGTTTGTCACAGTAAACCAGCTCAAGGGAAGTGGGAATAATATATTTTAAAAATGGAGAAAAAAGACTGTCACTCTCCTTTTGTTCACGTACAGTATGTCCTGACATGCAGATATTTTTTTATTATGTTTTTCCCCCCTCTTCTCCAGGACTGCTCCTCCTGTGAAATATTTCACTTCATATTCTCTTGGTGACTCTTCTACAGCACACAACTAAACAAACATCCTCATACAGTCACAGCGTGATAAAAGTGAAAGTGTCTCTAAGGTGCTTCAGGTTTTTTCAGCCACTGAGCTGGTCGGGTTTCAGACGAGCAACAGTCTGACTTCTTGCTACTAAACAAATTAGTCTCACTTGCACTTGCTATATTTGTCATGCTGGGAGAGCCGATACTCACAGTGACAGAAAAGTGTAAAATCTAATCATTTGTCAGATCTCCAGTGTAAAAGCACGGGGCGTCTGCTTTCTGTTAAGGTCAAGGGCAGAGGGTATACGCAGACACAGGTTCTGGTCCCATTTAAATTCAAGTCAGGACAGAATAAAGCACAGCTTCCACAAACAGTTTTGGCTGGGATTAGTGTCGGTCTGAGACACGATTGTTATCAGTGATGCAGACTGATGTGTAGATAATAGCTGTAGATGTTATTTTCATGGTTAGGAAGAGCACAAAATGTGGCCTCAAGCCTTGAAACCCTGCACACACCTTGACTCCATAACAATACTTTTTGTTCTGGTCAAGCACTGACAGCAGTAACACAAGTTTTTTTTTTATCCAGAAGTTTTTGTTTTGTTTAGTTTTTGTTTTTATAATCCTGACTGGTCAAAAAAAAAAAAAAGAACCACAAGGTTTATTATTTTTTTATTTTACATTTCAGCATAGTTTCTTTGTTTTTATCCATTCATTGACTTTTTAAACAATTTACAAAACTATATTTAAAATAAAAAGGTTAAAACAGATGAGTAATAGGGCAATATAGCACTAAAATAATATCATGATATTTCAGGGTATTTTGGCGAGAACAGTATTTGTGACGATATGACAAGTTGGTCTCATTTCTTTAGTTTGTGAACAACAACAGTAACTCAGAGTAAGATTCAGATTCTGTATACAATATTAATAGTTTAACAAAATAAAATCTACCACAAATTACACATTTAAACAGCTCCCAAATACAAAAATGTCCCCTGGGATCTATATGTATAAATCAACAGGTGATTTCCTTCTTTTAGTATAATCTCAAATGATTGAGTTGTTTTTTTTCCACCTGGACCTTTAAGCTCTGCCATTTCTCCTCTAATCATCACACTGTAACCTGTGACAGGCTGTTATGATACCACAACTATCACACATTAACATATATGGAGTTTTTTGTCGAGCCGCAAGCATCACATAGGTTTACATTACCGAAATCATTTGACGACACGACTCCCGTATGCGCACGGCGAGAGAGGAGAGGGAGAGACGCTGTGCTGCTGCCAGAGGAGCCGCTGAATGAGTTCCCTCTGAGCGGTAAGTCACTAAAAGAGTCTGAGAAGTCCGGGGCTGTTCATAAAACATTCAGGACGCCACAGTTTATTCCACACTACTGAAGCCACTCCTCTGTTTGGAACCACTGCTGAGTCGCCAATAATTTGCCTGCGGCCATGCTTGTTGTTGCCGTGGGTAACAGTATGACGTCAATATGTCAACAAGTCAAAATATTGTGAGTATCACCATATGAGTTTATCACATCATATCAAAAATGATACCAGTATTATGGTGAACGAGATGATATGGCGCATCCCTAGTGAGAAAAATAAACATTATATGGAACAAAATCAACAATCAGCTGTCTTTGTCATTAAGAGTCATTTCATATTAACAAAGTGTGCGTGCACTTTTTGAAACCCTGGAACCACCCGATATACAATGACCAGTCTTGGATTGATCCTAAATTCCCTGAAGAGAGGGCACGTCTGCAGTTGCAGTGTGTAGGCTCCATGTTGTTGACCCATGCATTTGCAGGGCTGTTCATTCCAATTCAGGTGTTGAAGGTGGGAGGTGTGTCTGCAGCAGTGAGGCCACAGGGATACCCCCCAAAAAAAACACAGCGACTTGCAGTATAAGCTTGAAACAAAATAAGGATTTGGAGAGATGTATTCTCATACCATTCATAAAACCAGCCATCAGACCAGAAGCTGCTGGGAGTCCACGGGAACAAGTAATACACTTTCTTTCTATTGTTAAATATTAGAGTGAGTCAAATAAATAACAAGGTGTGTATTAGCAGCTTAAGCCCTACAAAGGAGTGCACTTGTTTTGTTTGTGTGTACGCTCAATTGTGTGTTTTGTGACGGTACAGATAATACAGTCCTGATAATCATCAGGAATTATACAGATCTTTTGGCCAACATAAACAAACTTAGGCCTACCGAAGACAAATACCCAGTCAATAAGATCAGGAGATTAGCTTTCTATAGTTCTTCTCTTACCTCCAGTCACCCACAGATGACAGATTTAAGTGACACTCCGACACGGCCGCACGACCCCGTGGCTTTTCTCTTCAGTTTCTGATTTGGTTTGAATGCAGCCTAACACACAAACACACTCGCTCTCCTCTTCTCCTGCAGGCTAAGGAGCCCAAAGCAATAATCAAGGTGGACACCATCAACGCAACCTTCCAGCCCGAGAAGATAGGAAACCCCAACGGCCTGCAGATCACCTACCTCAAAGACTACAGCACCCGCAACATCTTCGTCTACCATGACAACAGCAAGGTCTGTATCGCTGTACAGCGTGTGTGTGATCAGTGATCAGTGCATATGACAGAACCTGAAGAGACAGACAGAAAATATTTACAGTTTCTAGTAAAGCGCAGGACTGTGAAATAATGACAGACTTTCCTTATAAGTTTTTTCCCTTCACTGTTAACTGACTGAAATTGCAGCCTAACTTGGCCACCACAGGGGACGTGTGTCATCCATCACACTGAGGGACAGGCATGTGTTGAATCTACCTGGTTCGTGTTGTTGTGGGCGCGTTTCCAAACCTTTTCAAATCATCTTTACCAATTTTTGCTGGCTGATGGAATCCATTAGCAGATGACATTCAAGCCCCACATCTGTCATTCTGTGTCGTTCATTAATACACATTGAAATACATGGAATAATTAAGTGTCAGCGTCAGGACGAGAAGTAATTTGTGACGGTCTAGCATCAGAGACTTGAGAGTCCGCTGCAAAACATCAAAATCCTGAATGCATTTCTGATTTTCTGAAGCTGCACGTTAATATTTCATTTTGACAGACATTAAAGAAACACTATATTTACATGCAGACTAAACAAGAACACAGTGTTAAGCAATATTTTGGCCGCTAATTTAAAGCACCCTGTAGTTAAACGGTGGTTTCAATAGAAAGACGTGTGATCTAGACAGATATGCTCCAACTCATATTTTCTTTGCAATCAGTGGAAGCAAAGGTCATAAATAGGTAACACATAAAAGCTGCTTTTAGCAACTATAAACAGGAAAAAATACTTAGAAATCACAATCAGTACTGATCTGAGCAAACATGAAGAGACTGAATTCAAAATCATTATTACAGTGAGATTGTTTTTAATAATTTTATGGCTGAAACCATGTCACCAAAAGTGTTGATAACACCAATGCACAATGAGATTTATTTTAGGGATGCACTGATAGGGATTTTTCAACCGATACGGACAACCAATAATTACCTGTTTCTCATGGCCGATAACCGATAATTTCACATTTGTGCAAAGTGTATAATCTGTAGTTTATGTACGCCTGAGGGTAAGAAAGGCTGAGATGTAGTGAGAAAATATGGATGATTTAATATTCCATAGCTCTAACCAGGGACTGACCGATAAGGCTTTTTCAGAGCAGATGCCGATACTGATTATTATGAAACAGAGATACCGATAGCCAATATTTACAACCGATATATGTCTGCCATAAACCCACCCACCCACTCACACACACACACACACACACACACTCACACTTAGACACACACATAAATTCAGGGACTGTACAGGTAAGGACTAAACAGTAGCAGGCCATTATAACAATGCTCATAAAAATGGTAACTGAGGAAACGCTATCATGAGTAAGGAAACACCAGAGGCGGGATAAAAACTCAGAATAAAGAAAGACATTTTCAATAAATAGGAAAATAAATAAGTTAAAAATAAATAAATAAGTAAGGAAGTTGAAGAATATGTCAGCTAAATAAAAACAGATTAATAAAAATCAATAAATAAATACACAATTATCATAAATACAAAATTTAAAAAACAAAATGAAAATCAATAAAAAATAAATAAATAAAATAATGGAGAGCTCAATTAAAAGCCAGGCTAAAAAGGTAGGCCTTGAGTTTGCTTTTAAGAGCCTAGAGTGGTACGTGCAGGCAGTGAGAAGCACACCAGGGGCAAAATAGTGCAGCTAAGGAAAACAAAACTTTATATCGGCATATCGGTGGAAAAAATCACTGATACCGATAACCTTAAAAATTCATAATATCGGCCGGGCCGATTATCTGTCGACCCATAGCTTTAACCCTAACCAAATCAATGTGACATCACCGTTGTTAACACAACAAAAACAAAGAACAGTTCTGACTCTTTCATACCTGCCGACATTAGGCTGTGGAAAAGAGGGAGATTTTCTGGGGTATTGTCAAATAACTCTACGCTACAGATGAACATCATAAATACAAGGAGGAAAGTAAAATGACTTTTAATAAGTATTAAATTTATAGTTAATGGTAGGAGAGATGATGAAGCCCAGTGTTACTGTGTAAAACTACACTGCAGAGTGAAGTCTCTACTAACAGAGACAAACAGTGACAGCTGACTTATATGGCGCCGTCTCACTGTCCCACGATAGATAACCCTTCAACTACCAAGCAGAATAGCGATGAGCTATTGAGTCACCTCACACATCAACACTCAACTCAGAAAAACAAGCGGCTGTGTCTCTCACACACACGCAGCCAGACGCTCCAGACTGGGTTGCCAGGTAACAATACAAGTAATTGCTAACTGTGTTATTAGGTTAATAATAAGTTTGATCAGAGTCAAGCCTTTTAAGAGCTTGGAGTTGGATGTAAGCCGCTGCTGCTAATTAGCTCGTGCTAACACTCTGGAGACAGTCCTTCAGAGCGGTGTCTAACCTGTTGGAAGGTCAAAGATCAAAAAGTCGGCACAATCCTGTCGTCTTCCTCTGGAACTGTGAAAGACGTCCTCACCGCGACATGTTTTGCTCTCTTCTCTACTTCTCTGTGTTTATTTGCAGCTCGCAAACCAAGTTAAAAGGCACATGTACCGCCTCTCACTGTGATAAGTTAACATGTTTGGCTCTGTCATAGCTGTATTACCTGCAGACACTTCACACAAACCCCTGTATTCCCTTTCTTTATAAACGATGGAGGGAAAAACAAATCATTACAGGAAAACTCTGTTTCCTCACTCCTGTCTTCACCTCTCTCTGTCTTCATTAGGAGATCGTCGACTGGTTTAATACGATTCGTGCAGTTCAGCTTCACTATTTAAAGGTGGCCTTTCCTGGGGCTACAGATGCTGAGGTGAGCACACACGAACGCACAAAAAACACACACAAAAACTTAAGGTATTTGAAAAATACTTACAACGATTTCTGGTATTAAAAGGATAATTACACTGATTTTATGCCTGCTAGTGAGAAACTAACACTGAGATGGTAAGAACATTGTTGCTGTATTCATTACTTTCTGTACATGTTGCGCACTACTTTTTCCAAAATGGACATTTAGCTCTGAAACCCTTTGTATTCTCACACGCTCACCTTGCTGTTTCCAGCTGGTACCCAAACTTACCCGTAACTTTCTGAAGGAAGGATACATGGAAAAGACAGGTCCCAGGGTAAGTCACACTCACACACACACACACACACACACACACACACACACACACACAAATACATACTCACTGCAGACTTGTATCTGAAAACATTTACACTAGTGGTTCCCAACTGGTGGGTCACAGGTCCATTCTGAGTGGGCCGCAAGTGGAATAGATGTCTTCATAAATCAGTGATTGTAGATCTTGGTGTATTAGAAAAAACAGGGATGTCAGAGTAAGCTTTGAAATATAATATACAGCAACATACTATATTCAAAAATTTATTAATTTTTTATGAAGGATTAAAATCACACCGAGCCTTTAAACCAAATAAAGATAAATACATTAGGTATCTCTCGACAGCGTAGCCAGTGATAATAACTGGTAGTCATTTCAAATGTAATTTAATTCCAGGGGTATGGAGGTATTAATTACCAATAACCAGACCTCCCTTGGAAGAACAGAACTAATCACAGCATATTTGTCAATTGAGTCAATATAAAACCCTGTTCCAATACCTGAGGGGGCTCTATGATTTGTGGTAATTATAAAGAGTATTAGTAATTACAGGGAAATGTCCACATGTACCTTTTTTAAAGTAGAAATCCAAGTTAAAATTGCCAACCATGTTTTCCTAGAGACATAATTATACCCCTGCACTGAATCATATTACTCATTGCAGCAATAATTTAGCTTTATAATGTGATTATGTGTATGAGGAAAAGGGGGAAAGTTACCCACATAGAATTAAAAAGGCAAAAACTGAAACTTATGCAGTTGTGTACAGGGTTACCACCCAGTAGTCGACCAAATGTTAGTTGACCAGAAAGGTCATTAGTCGACAAGAAAAAAAAAAAAAAAAGGCTGCACCCTGTCAAAATAACTCAAACCTATATGACTGGACCATGTGGGAATTTAATTTGAAAGGACAGACACAGGAAGTGTCCACGCTCAGCAGTCAGACAGGAGTCAGGTTAATTTCCAGGGCTGGTACCTGCGGTTATTCCACAGGCTAGTTAATAACATGTCGGGCAGGAAATCCAAAGTGTGGGATCATTTTGAGAAGGTGAAGGACAAACCCAAGGTGATATGTAAACTCATCTTCATTGGTCGACTACAAACATGACGTATCATCTGAAACATGGAAGTAGCTACATGCCCATTAGCCCACAGCGTCATTAACAGGCGGCTCGCTCAGTGTGTGACGTGCACTTGTAGATAAAATATAGGCCTATATTAATGAAGGTTCATTAGTACGGTTTGTATTTCTCTGTAATGTAGCACAGTGTTAACAATGTTACTGATACTATTCTTTCTCACACCTTCAACTCAAACCACCAGAATATATCATTTAATAATTAAATTAATATCATAAACATGCAGGCGACAAGATGCCAAACGGCACTAAATGACGACTATTGGTCAAGGAGGAAAGTTCTTAGTCAGGTGCAGCACTAATTGTGTATTGGTCACTAGTGATTTAATTCTCCTGTGCAAATGTGTTTCTCATAAAACAGACACCTCAAGAATTACATGAGGTTCCTGGATTATAACCGTCATTAGTAAACAGAGCTTGACTTTTCTATGATGGACTGCTGTCCAGTTGCTGTTATTCTGTACATATGATATGCATGTTTAACCTTCATCCTACCGGCATATTGACCTCCCCGAGGACCCCAAGAATAAACTACCGTAAGAAACAGCGATCAAAGCAAAACTCATTTCTTCTCAAAACATTACAAAACTGGATCACAAAACGGGCCACGGAAAGCTGATTCCGGTGGAATTGTCCCTCTCGCTTTCCTTACAGTCAAGATGGGGACGAAGATAACATAACTTCACGCACATCTCACTCTAAACAGTCTGTATGAACCCTTCCAGTCTGGTTTCCGTCCACGTCACAGCACTGAAACTGCACTTATCAAAATCACCAATGATCTCCTCACTGCAGCTGACACCGGTTCACTCTCCATTCTCATCCTCCTCGACCTGAGTGCGGCCTTTGACACCATCTCACACCCCAACCTCCTCAGCAGACTCTCCTCAATTGGCATCACCCACACCCCCCTTCACTGGTTCCATTCTTATCTCACAGACCGCACTCAGTTTATACAGCTTAAATCTTTCTCCTCTGACCCTTCCCCAGTCACCACAGGTGTGCCCCAGGGCTCTGTCCTGGGGCCCCTCCTCTTCATAACCTACCTCCTCCCCCTCGGCCTTATCTTCCGCAAATTTAACATTAATTTCCACTGCTTCGCGGATGACACCCAGCTCTACCTCTCTTGCAAACCTAACTCCACACTCCCACCCCCCTCTCTCACATCCTGTCTTTCTGAAATAAAATCATGGTTCACCTCTAACTTTCTTAAATTAAACAGCAATAAAACTGAATTCCTACTCATTGGCACCAAATCCACCCTATCTAAAGTTGACACCTTCTCTCTCTCCATCGACAGCTCCTTAGTCTCCCCCTCCCCTCAGGTTAAGAGTCTGGGTGTCATCCTCGACAGTACACTATCCTTTCAATCTCACATTAATAGAATCACCTGGTCTGCTTATTTCCACCTGCACTCCATCAATCGTCTCCGCCCCTCCCTCACCCCCCACACCACCGCTATCCTCGTCCATAGCCTTGTCACCTCCCGCCTTGACTATTGTAATTCACTCCTCTTCGGCCTCCCTCAAAAGTCCCTCCATAAACTTCAGCTGGTTCAGAACTCTGCTGCCCGGATCATCACCAAAACCCCCTCTTCCCACCACATCACCCCTGTCTTTCAGCAACTCCACTGGCTCCCGGTTAATCAAAAAATCACTTACAAAATCCTTCTGTACACCTACAAGTCTATCCATAACCTCGCCCCTCCTTACCTCTCTGACCTCCTGCACGTTGTCACTCCATCCCGTGCCCTCAGATCTTCCTCCTCCCTCCATCTCACTGTACCCGCTGCCTGCCTTAGCTCTATGGGGAGCAGAGCTTTCAGCCGCTCTGCTCCCCAACTCTGGAACTCACTGCCACCTGACCTCTGTAACTCTGCCACCCTGCCCATCTTCAAATCTAAACTCAAAACTCATCTGTTCAGACTTGCTTACTCTCTCTAAACTGCTTCACACGGTCCCCCCTCCCTTTTTATTGTTTGTTGTCTTTTATTTTGTATTTTATATCTTTGTTTTTATATTTTCTGTACAGTGACCTTGGGTGTCCTGAAAGGCGCTTTCAAATAAAATGTATTATTATTATTATTATTATTATTATAAAAGGGGCTCAGTCTATCTCATTATCCCTTAACTGTAGTGGATCATAACAAATCTGGAATTAATCTGCAGATGCTCCTGTTCAAAATAAGACCAAACTTATTTATGGATGTCAATTTTTTGAGCCACAGTGAAGGCCAAAATGTGGCCTGCAACAGACTAGATAAGGCTTGTAGCTTTTAGCCAAGGCCTATTTATGGAAAACTCGCAGCCCCTACAGGCTGGTTAAGAGGCATGAGAAGTCAGCAGTCACTGATGGAAATAACCACAAGAGGTCCTTGAGGATACGGTTATAAATGTGCACACAAAATATTAGGCTGATTGGTCCAGTAGTTTGGTAGATTAGGTGCAGACAGACAGATACACAAACACACACAAGCAAACACATGATCCCCTCCATCATGAGATGAAGTCATCATGAACAAATTGATTGACAGTCAAGGAAAATTGTAATAGAATAAAGAGATATCTGTGAGATATGAAACTTTGGGGTATATTTGAGGGTTTGAGGGTACTTCAGTCGGTAGGGTGAGGGAAAATGTAGTCTTGATTACACATTAACACAGACAATTGAGACTTTTTAAATGTCTAAACCAGGCTTGATCCTGAGTTGAATTTTAGACTAAATTTCAATCTAGCTAGTTGGACACTGCTCCCTCCTCAAATCTTCTCCTGTGATTCCAGCTCCCACTCCCCCTGCTTTAATTGAATAGGAGCTGAACTAAGAGGTTAACTAGCCCAGCTGTCAGTGTAGCAGCTTTCCCCTGCTGCCTGACAGGCTGACTGACAGCTGAGAGGACCTACCTGCCTGCCTCGCCGTCCGTCTGTCAGTCTGTGGGAGAGGGAATAAAAGGCTTCCAGCTGAGGATCAACATAATCCTGAAGTGTCAAACTCTCAAATACACACACAAACACCAACATATGTCGGAATGAAGCAAACACACAGAGAGATATTGGCACATATTCAGGCAGTAATGCACAGTACACTGAAACTTTTATATTAGCATATGCGAACACAGGCAGGTGCTTTCACACACAGGATTCAGACTCAAGCACCTGTGCAGGAAACACTAAGCATCCGATCCTCAGCAACACAACCGGTTCTGTATTGAGCCAGACACAGACTCTTAGTTTAATCTCCGTCTGTCAGGCTGAGCGATGAAAGGACTCACTAACTTGCTGCTTTGGGCTGATTTGCTAAATGGATGCCATTATTCATTTCCCTCACGCACGTGTGAGACATATTTGCGGAGGGAGTCACTGGCGAATTGAGAAGGGAAAAGTCGGTTGTTTAGGCTTATGCCACGATGAGAAAATCAAACACTTTTATGAGGACAGTTTGGCAGCAGTCAGGGACATGAGCGTCCTCATTATCTGAAGCTCGGCTCACTGAAAAGAGCTTAGGCTGCTTGTGCGCTTCAGTAAACTCTCTGCTTCATATTCTTCGATAGCTGCTTTGAGCGTGGATTTGGATCTGCTGCAGTGATGTAAACTTTCAACCGTGACAACAAGTTTGACTTTTCAAATTCAGTATATATCAGAGTGTTCTGACAGTGGCTCTGTGAACATTTAGATGGGGCTGCCAAGGAGAAAACCAGTTTTGGTATTAAGAACAGAAAAAACCATTTCAAATCAAACAAGGAGTGCTTTTATATCACTGCCTTTAATACCTGAGATCAGGTTTAATGCACCTTCAAGGTCGAAGAACATTTACCAAAGAATGTGACACTTCCATTTCATAAAAAGGGAAGTATTCTTGACAAAGTGGTTGAATTAGGCTGCAAAGACATTTTGATCAGTCAAGCAAAACATAAATAAAACACCAGCAGCGCACACTCATCTGCAGTTCTCTGAGTTCCCATGAATTTTTAATGTTTTAGAATTGTTGCTGGTACAAAAATGCCCTTTTTTGACTTTGACTTTCAGTGCTGGAACAATTAGTCTCCACTGACGAACAGCTAGAAATGAAATGATTTTACTTTTTTGAGAAGTTATAGGCTAAAATTGGGATGCTTGAATTGAATTGAATTTGAATTTGCTTTGTCTGGGAGGCCTTTTACAAAATGACAGAAGGCAAACAGACATTAATTTATTTAACAGATTTATCAGTGTATATATTATATATATATATATATATATATATATATATATAATAAAAGAAAGCATTGGAGATGGGGTTCCGATCACTCCTATGAAAGTTGCTTGGTGACGTGAAGCTAAAAAAGTTCAACTGTTGAGACTGTGGAGATTGGCACTGCTTCCGCTCTGTGTGGCCCATAGAGCAGGCGCACTAGAGACTTCCACTGGCCAAACCCACCAACCTCCGGTTTTGCGCTGTGCTAACTTGAGTGGGAATAAAATGATTCAATCGTACGGCTCTTCTAGACTTTCAAAATGTCATCAGACTAATTGGATCAAATTCTGAAAGTGAAGCGAGTCATTTTGCGAGGGTTGTGACATTAAAAAAAAAAAAATTGTATCCACTAAAGGCCCAAACATACTCGGGTGGAACGTACGCGAAGCGGACTCTGCGGAGGTCCGCCCGGACTAAAAGCGGAAGTCCGCAAGCCCTGTGCGCACAAAGCTCAGATTTTACGACCACACGGACGCCGCTCCATGCACCAGTGTCACAAAAGACTGCTCGGCATGTATTTTTCACATCGCGGGGAATTTTCACGGACGTTTTTACAGGAAACTACAATGTGGAAGTGCGCTCGAGTATGGAAGCCCGAATGACTGCGGACATTCTTTGCGGAGTCTGCTCCGCTTATAGTACGCCCGAGTCTGTGAGCACCTTAATTCACAGATGTCTCTTTCGCGATGTAAGTCTATGGGAAACGTCGTTTTGGGCCACATGGCATCACATGACAGAAAATTTGCTTTAAGCCCATCGCACTTCCTGGGTGCCTGCGCATGGGCCGGACCCTGCTGGGGGGGGACAGGGGGATCTTCTTCAGTGTACATTAAAAGCACCAAAAATCCCCAGCATGATATCAGTTTATTTTTATTGTTCATTCATTCATTTATTTTCCATAACCGCTTATCCTGTTCGGGGTCGTGGGGCGCAGGAGCCTATCCCAGCTGACACTGAGGGAGAGGCAGGGTTCACCCTGGACAGGTCACCAGACTATCACAGGGCTGACACATAGAGACAGACAACCATTCACACTCACATTCACACCTACGGACAATTTAGCGTTACCAGTTAACCTGCATGTCTTTGGACTGTGGGAGGAAGCTGGAGCACCTGGAGGAAACCCACACTGACACAGAGAGAAATTGCGAACTCCGCACAGAAGGGCTTCCCCACCCTGGGGTTTGAACCTGGAACCCTCTTACTGTTTTGCAACAATCCAACCACTGCACCACCATTCACTGTGAGTTAGAAAATAGTCAGCGAGCCACCTGGTACCATATCGGATTGCAAGTTGAGCATCCCTGGGCTAAATGGTGATGTGCAACATCATTGCAGCGTCAGTTCATAAAAATAGACTGTTTTGTCCAGGATTTATCCCCATAAAACTCATTTTTACACCCAGGAGCAATACAGTAGTGAACTCGCTTTGTCCTCTTCTGTCCTGTGGCTCATCACTCTCTATCTTTCACTCTTTCAGTCTTTTATATCTATTTCTTTCACTGTCTGTTGAAATCATCAAAGGCAACCAACCTGTGATGTCACGGGTTATGATACTGCAAAATGACAGCACTCTTGCAACTAAAGATATAATGTGGATTCTTTCTTTCTTTCACATTCTACATTTGTCATGTTTGTTATATAAGTGTTGATTAGAGTGGAAATCCATTTAGTTAATTATGTTAACTTGATTGACTGCTTGGTATCCACTTAAACAGTCGACAGTCTTAGATGAAGTATCGGGAAACTCTGATGCATGAATTCCTAGTACAGAACAATCAGTTTAAGAGCATATGAGCATGAATCACATTTAATCTAGACACCAGACAGACACCACTATTGGTGCAAGGACAGAGCTGCTTTGTGTCTCTTTCAGTCTGTCTCTGTCTTACTCACCTCATGTCTGAATGTCTCTGCCAACCTTTTTTTTTTTTTTGTCTTTGCAGCAAACGGAAGGCTTCAAGAAACGCTGGTTCACTCTGGACCAGAGGCGACTCATGTACTTCAAAGATCCGCTGGTACGGCATCTTTACACACACCTACACACATCGGGAAGACTTTATTCTAGGCATCAGTTTTTATTTTAAGGTCTTAGTTGATGCCTGAGTAAATACAGTCCAGCCTTGATGGAAATCCTGTGCTCTAAAAAGATATAAATGAACACCATGGGGAGCGGGAGGGTTTTTTTTCCATAAAGTAAATTAGATTAAGTAGACGATGTTGGGGATATGAAGCTATGAGTCAGTGGGGAGTGATATAAGGTACTTTCATTCAAACGTAATGTTATTATACATGTGGCATTCATTGCCATGGCCTCACAGTATGGACTGCCTCAAAGTGAAGTGAAACACTACCCTGCAGAGTAGCTATATCCTGTAAGGTAGAGACATTGTGAAAGTGAGATTCAGTCATTTGATGATTAGAGCTTTTATCGCAGTAGTTATCACAGAGACTTGCCTCGGGGGGGGGGGGGCTCAGATTGCCCAAGACTTGACTAAATACACATCAGATAGCCAAGCCAAATTAGCTCAGCATTGTTGCTGATGCAATAGCGCAATGGAGAGGTGCAATAATTATAGGTGACCGAAATGTCTGACTAACCTCGAGAGTGTTAGACAAGAACAATTGGTAGATGAAAGGAAGAGGAAGTCTAGTGAAGTAGAGTGTGGACTGGGAATTTGTGGAGGAAGCTCAAAGCAAGTGTAATTTGACCACTTGGATAGTGACTAAATTATGCATGTTTGATGTTGTGTATACAATGGTTCACTGTGTGTGTGAGTGCAGTTGATTCACATTTGTAGAATGAGATTTATCTGAGACGAACAAGTAGTGTCACCTTTCAGTAAAACAAAGAAAGTTAAAGAACTCAACTGTATCTTTTTAAAGGGTGTCATGCAACAGGTGCTTGTACAGTAAATGCTGAAGTGTCTTTGAGCTCTTCACATCATCTGTGAAGCGAGGCTGACAAAAAATATGTATGTATACGCATGTCAATACCCAAGTAAAAAGTCCTGACATTGATTTTGACTGAGAATGCACCATAATGCACGTTGATAACTTAGCCTGTTCTAACTGCTTGGCAAATAAACTCAGACAGGACAATTAGTGCTTCTCTCTGTGATGCTGTCCTTAGCACAGCATAAATGCTAATGTCAGCATGCTGATGGGTTGCTACTCAGCCCCTTCTTTATGCCGCCTTTGCATTTTTACACTTTGCTCTGGTGTGAGATTTTAAAGAGCATCCAAAAGAACCAAAAGAGGTGTGATGGGCATGACGTTTAACACGACAGTGGTGGCCTCTACTGTGACAAATAATACATGTGTTGGCAGCACTTTATAAATAATAACAATGGCAGAAACATGGCAATAACAGTCACTTTGTGATCTGCTCAGATTGTAGAAACCCCCGGACCTCATTGTTTTCCTAATTTGTGGACATTTTCGACCACTGCTTGTCTTTGAGTTAGCTGCTAACTGCTGTTAGCTGCTTTTTAAATTTCCCGTGGTGGGTCACATGCATAACACATTGTTAAAACGTTTTGTTCTAAACCCGTCCTGTCAATGATCCTGTCCTGCCTGCTATCCTTTTTATAGAGATCTCATTTCAGCGCTGTTTTTACCTCCTGAGGTGGCTTAAAGGTGAGACGACTCTGCCCCCCCATTCTGCGATCATACCGTATATAAAGAACAGCAAGGTGGCATAACAGCGCAATATTCCCACTTGAACAGGCAGTGTTAAAAGGCCTGTTGACAACATGCTAACATGCTGATGTGACAGGTATAAAATTTACTGTCCTCACCATTTTAGTTTAGGATGCTAGCATGCTGTATTAGGTAAATAGCAGTAAATGCAAAGTATATTTTAGGCTGAGGGGAATGTTTGTTTTGTAGGTATTTGGTGATCAAAAGAAGTACTGGATATATTAAAATTTTGACCTGAGGATAGCAACTGATGAAAAGTTAAAGGTTAAGTGTGAAAGATTTAGGGGGATTTAGTGGCATCTGGTGGTGAGGATTGCAAATTGCAACCAGCTGAATCTTCTCCCAGTTAGATTTCCTTCAGTGTTCATTGTTCAGGAGGTTTTTCTGAGACCCAAATTATCCGCAGAGGTCTCTTCCTTTCCAAAACAATTGGACCTGTGGATTTTAACTGGTAAAAACACTTGATAAAACAGTTTAACATTACATTGTGTAATCCCAACGCAGCTTGTTGCAGATGGGCTTCAGACAGTGGTTGGTTTGTCCATTCTGGGCTGCTGTAGAAACATGGCGATAAACATGATGATCTCCATAAACGAGGACCCGCTCCCTGTGTGGAACTAAAGGGTTTATTCTAATTTAACAAAAACACAATGATGCTTATTTTCAGGTGATTTAACACTAAAGAAAACATAATTCTAATATTAATTTCTGCCATTATATCCCACTAAATCCTACAAATTGAACCTTAAGGGCATCACTGTTGTTAATAAAATAAAATAATCGTACATTAAAGTCATGAATATCTGATATCTAGAGCTGAAGTCAGGGGATCACCACAGTCAGTAGGATTCATCCTATTGTTACCATCAATAGTCAGGTTTCCATTCAAATGTAACGCAAATTTTAAGTGAATTTTTTAGAACATACAACAACATGTACATGGGGCACCTGTTTTACCAAATGTGCTGATCGGCAGTCCGTTTGAACAAATTTCATAGGAATCAGTCTCAGCAGTTGTGGGGATATTTCAGTCTGAAGGTTGACCAATTGACTGGCCAACAGACAGACACTGCCATCCCATGAGCCACACAGTTAGTATGGCTAAAAACAGCTGTTTGAGAGCTGAGAGTAGCACAAACCTAAAGTTTCTCTTTGTCAAAGCACCCTGAATTCAGCAGTATTCAGCTGATGTTTCTTTCATTCTCCCTCTGTTTGAAGGATGCCTTTGCCAAGGGTGAAGTGTTCTTGGGAAACAAGGAGCACCATTACAGTGTCTCGTCCGGCTTGCCTGCTGGCACCTACTGCAATGGCGCCTGGCAACACGGTATCACCATAGACACACCTGATCGCAGCTTCCTGTTTACTTGTGAGTCGGAGAGCGACCAGCAGGATTGGCTGAAACACTTCACTGATGTCATGAATGCTCCGATGTCCCCTCAGGACTACACAAGTAAGAATTCAGAACTTTTTCATTGTCGTTAAATACTTATTAGCTACAAGCCTTTATAATGAGCTGCTGATTACTTCTTTTGTAAGTGACTGTTGCTGTTCTTTCACATCAAATAGTTACTCTGCTCCACAGCGGCACAATGGAAGAAATGCTAAGCCACACAAATGAATTAACACTCAACACAAAAATAATTATTTACATTCAAATAAAATGACAGAGGTCAAATATAGTGCACTATACTGAGGTGGTGGCTCTGTGAGGCTGTAATGCTTTGTGCATAGAAATCCAGATTGTGGGATGGATAGTTCTCACCTCATTGTCAAGTGGGGTTGTATGGGGTACTTATCCATAGACAGTATATTACGTATGTCAGTCGGCATGCCCCTGGTTTGGAGAAGCAGGCTGGAGTCTGACATGGAATCTACTGCTGTGAAAAGGTCGGCAACAAAACGTATTTTAGCCACCTTAAAAAGTCCAGCCTAAAAAATGAATATCAGTTTGAGTGAATGCTATATTTAGAATATTTTCACGGCTTTACCTGAATGTCAGACAGTAATTTCCAATGGGAAAATGAAGCCGTTGAATCGCTCTCTTCAAAGCCAGACTCCATTGAGAAAAACAGTAATTTACATTGCTTAACACAGGAGCTGCTCATCTACCGCCACCGAGATCAGTTAGTTTGTGCTATTTTGAGACTTAAAGGGATAGTGCACCCAAAAATGAAAATTCAGCCATTATCTACTCACCCATATGCCAAGGGAGGCTCAGGTGAAGTTTTAGAGTCCTCACATCCCTTGCGGAGATCCAAGGGGAGAGGGGGTAGCAACACAACTCCACCTAATGGAGGCTGACAGCGCATAATTGAAACCACAAAATATCTCCATACTGCTCGTCCGTAGTGATCCAAGTGTCCTGAAGCCCCGACATAAAAAGTTGTTTGGAAAAACGTCATTTGAACTCTGTTTTTAGCCTCATTAGCTATGTTTCCATCCGAAAGTGATTTGAGTCATTGGGAAATGCGCATTAAAAGAAATACGAATCCTGTGTGTTTCCATTAAATGTACAGACTTTGGTGAAAACTACCAACTCGCAAGAGTTTTCCACAGAACCGGAAACAAAACAGGTCTGGCATTCTTCTTCTTCTACGTTTTCTGGCGGCTGGCAACCAGCTTGTAAATGCATTACCGCCATCCCGACCCGGACTGTGGATATCACCATGGAGAGAGGTGCGCTATGTCAGACTTAATTCGAACATAACTGTTTCCATCCCCTGTTTTGTGAATCAACATTTTGTCAAATCAACCAAAACCCGGCTAAAGCGAGCGTATTTTAATTTATGCGAATCAGGGGATTGTAATTCAAATTTTGGCGTTTCCATCATAATTTTCCGATGCGATACTTCTAGATGTGCATCTAAACAGGCTGATGGAAACATGGCTATTGTAGCCTGTGGCTCTAACTGCCTCTGTGCACCGCGCTTGCATTGCAAGAACACAAAAAAACAAACTGGTTGAAATAGCGGTAGACCAGCAGCTCTTGTGTTCAGCAAGCTTAAATTACTGTTTTGTCAATGGAGTCTGGTGGCTTTGACGAAAGCACAGATGGCGAACTAAAACTGTTAATGGCCTCCCCGTCAGTAAAGGCTGTCTGCGTCAATGTAAAGCGGTGAAATTATTCTGAATATAGCGTACACTGAAACTGATACTAATTTTTTTAGGAACGATATTTTCTTTAGGTGACTTAAATACGCTTTGGTACTGCCCCTGTCCAGAGCACTACATTACTTAGCTTCTATGTCAGTACTCCAGCCTGTTTCTCCAAACTGGAGGCGTGCCAATCACTACTGTACGTACTACACTGACTGTGGATAAGTACCTCATAAAACTGCACATCACTAGCTCCAAACTATCCCTTTAAGTACAGTACTTGAGTAAATCTAATTAGATGCATTCCACCACTGGTTGTGGGGAAATAAATGCATAATAAAAATGGTAGTAGCTGCCATGCTAACTCCAGCATGCTAGCATGCTAATTTTTTCTCATTAACACTCAATACAAAGTACAGCTGAGGCTTACAGGGTGCCAGTAGTTGTTCAGACATTTCTTTGCGAATCAATAATATGCTACAGAGAGAGTCAGTTGTCTAGGGACCATGAATGTCTGTACAAAATGTCATGGCAATCTGTCTGATAGCTTTCAAGATATTTCACTCTGGAACAAAATGGCAAAATGACCAACTGAATGCTACTGTAAAATGAGTCCATTAATGGATCATTCTGATTTTGCATCAAGCAGTGTGCTTCACTATCACTGTAAGAATCACAAGATTGAATGTTAAAAAGGGCAAATTACTGCACATGAATGGAACACCAGGGCTCTGATGTATTGAAATGATTTGTCTGCATGGGTTAAAGAGCACTTTTTCCTAACTTCTAACTTTGATTTGTATTAAAGTGGAAGCCTTGTTCAAGCACAGGCATTGATGGACCAGCGGCCTGTAGGACCATCTCCCCTCCTCTCTTCCCAGCCCATCACCAATCTGACACCAGACTCACTCAGCTCTGCCTCTGAGCGTGCCATTGTACCAACATGGTCAGACTGGAGCTTGTTCCAAGTCCCAATGCTGTTCTTTGACAGTGGGGTTAGAGATGCAAACAAGAGGATCAATGCAACATCCAGTGGGAAATTAAAAAAGTTATCTGGCTAAAAGAAACAGTAATTGTTGATAACCAATAAGATTGTCTTTGATTTTGTTTTGCTGTGGTGTTTTTGCACTGCACTGGTCAACCAGTCAGTGCAGTTCTATAACATATTTCTTTTTCGGACTTCATGTAACACAGTTCTAGATGTTGATTTTTATTTTCATCATGGTAAAATAATGAGTTTCTAGGTTTGTTCAATAATTAATGTGAGATTTAAGAAAATGGCATTTAATGTGACCGGTGCCTTGGTCCTCTTGTCCTCTTGTATCACGTATTTTATGTTAAAGGTCCAGTGTGTTGGATTTAGGGGGATATATTGGCAGAAATGGAATATAATTTAATAAGTATATTTTAATTAGTGTATAATCACCTGAAAATAAGAATCACTGTTTTTGTTATCGTGGAATGAGCCATTTATATGTGCATAGGAGGTGGGTCCTCATCACACTGCCAAGTATTTACAGTAGCCTGGGGCGGACAAACCAAACACTGGCTCTAAATAGGGCCATTCACGTTTTTGCATTGGCAACCATAATGAGCAACTCCTCAACAATGAACATAGGACACTTTTTTAGATGTAAAACTGCTTTATTCAGTGTTTTACCGGTTTAAATCAGTGGGTCAGTTTGTTTCGGAGAGGATAAAGCTGAAAACACACTGGTGCTGCTGTGGCACGGTGTGACATATGACGTGTTAAGTGCCACCCTTAGCACAGACTGGACGCGTTGCACTGCAGCTCGTCAACAGACAACCATGCAAAGTTATTACACTTGTACTGAAAGATCTGTACTTCCTCCACCTTTGCATCAGCTTTAACTCATGTGTGGAGAGCCCCTAATTAAACTTGATTTCTCACCTGAAGAGCCGATCTTGTTTAACTCGGAATATTTCCTGACCTCAACGAGGTGACCTCAGCCACAGAGCTCTCTTTATACATCAGTGGTGAGGGGAGGAGTCGAGCTGCTATAGGACCAGAGAAAAAGAGCGGCTACAGAAGTTGGTCCGTACAAGCAGAGAGCGAGTGGGGGGAAAAATGCATTTAATTCCAGGGGCGACAAGGCTGGAAATATGACAGTGGCGTCAAGTGCCGCGTCCAGAAGTGCCGACGTGCATCCAGCCACCAGTGGGGGTCATACATTTAACATAACAGGGGCGTATTTTTTGACGTGCACCATTCCCTACCAGTTTTTTTTTTTTTTTTGGCCTAAACTTGTATAGATAACTTCTGGTGAAATCCTCCTGAACCTTTGGATCTTAAGTTATCAGAGGAAGAAGGTGTTTTACTCATAGAGGAGAGGAAGAGACCTCTGTGGATAATTTGGCTCCTGGTAGAAAACTCCTGAACAATAAACACTGAAGGAATTCTAACCAGGAGAAGTTTAAGCTGGTTGCAGTCTGCAATCCTCACCACTAGATGCCACTAAATTCCCCTAAATCTTACACACTAGACCTTTAAGTGTGATAATTGGGTTATTCTAAAAAGGTACAGGGAGTCAGATTGCTCAGTCAGGTACAGACCATCAACAGCACAGAAAACAACTGTGTCTGTGATGGATTCAGAATTCCTTTTGATTTCTCTCTCCCTTTCTTTTTTTTAAAGCAGTGTCATTTATTGGTTGTTTTATGTAATCTTTGTAACTACTCATGACTTGCATGATTTAGATAGAGCATTGCAGTCGGTGCAGCTCAGTGTATTGTGCTGTTTCAGTCAGAAAAGGTCAGAAAGGGAGTTTATTTTTAACCAAAGCAATATCTTCACACTACATGACTTTTTTTATGATTTATTTGCTTTAAGGACAAGTGTTGATTTTGTAAAACTGTTTTTAAAATGTGCAAGTACTTCTATCAAAGATGTAACCAAATGACAATAAAGGGGATTTGCAAATGGATTGGGATACAAAAGCTCAGAGCACTCCAAGCCATTACATGGTCTAACAGTGCCTCCATGTGGCGTACAGTACATACACTAAGTCTTTATTAAAAGCAATACCAATAATAAGTTATTTCTACCATTTTTCAGATATAAAAAAAACAATTAATACATTTTATTGGTATATTTTTGTTGTTTTCATTTTCTGTTTTTTGGTTAACAATGTACTCACATTACATATTAATTTGATGTCATTTTTAAAATATATTTCTATGCTTGTGCATGGCAGACTGACATACCACATGAAAATACTGACAATCACCAATAAAAAAAAATTCCTCTGGAAGTTGTCAAGGAATCTTTGTACAGATTTGTGCAAAAATTCAGTTGTATAAATAGTTTCTTGCTGTCTATTATCACTCTCTACGAACTGAAGGTGACTTATTCCAAAATGAGGTTCCACCCTGAGCCCATTCAGTGCACTGTAGGAAAAAGAATATATTAAATTAAAACTAAATAAATCAATTTGTGAATTTGGTAATTTCATATTTCCAGCAACACCAACTTCAATATAAATTTAAGTACAACTTGGCAAAAACTTCAGTGCTTCCTATAATTTACAGAGAGAGCAGACATATGAATACATTTTTAAAAGTTCTTATTTATTTCAGCAAAACTGAAAAGGTAAATGAGCTTAAATGAATAAACACGCTCTTTTTTGTGCGTGCATATTGCCCCCACCTGTGATTTCTGGGTGTCTAAAGCCACAGAGACAGGAGGCCCATGAGGAATACCTCATAAATCTATAGGCCCATGCTAGTTTTTCACCTAGGTGAGAAAAAGGGAGGACAGTGGAGAGGAGAGCAGGGAGAGGACTGTGACCACGAAGACCCCAAAGAACACAGACACAACAGTCTTCCGTCACAGCTGGGAGTCAAATGGATCTGAGGTTCATCTGCCATGCATCAATACAGAGGTAAAAATCTAGAAGAAAGCAGACAAGACAAAGTGTAACTGGATATAGTACCATTGATGATCAGTTTTTTTCACCCAAACTGGACTGTGGTCACCACATGGATGAAAAAGAGTGATTTTTTACATAAATTGGAGCTGAAATAATCCCCACAAGGAGTCTCCCTGGAAATGTCAGCAACAAGTTTTGCTCGACCCGGCATCGCAGGAGATCTTCAACACAGTTTGTTAGGTTGAAAGGCGGTGTCCTGACTTGCACTGATTTTGGAGAAACATAGGATCATGGCTTTGTGGACGACCCTATTTTTGGGGATAAGCAAGTCACAGGCAGCGTCATAGTCACTGAAGCTGCTGGCCATGTCAGTGGTCTACTAACATCTTCTCTGTGGATTGATACAGTCGTTCTCGTCATCCCTGCTCTTTCATCTGCTGCCCATTTACGTCATTTCTTGGATTAAGCTTCAATGCAAGCAATGTTTGCTTTTCACCTGGGACAAAGTTTCCGTCAATCAGCTGCCAACTTCAATCTGTGCTCGGCATCACAGCATGAGTTCATACAAACTTCAAAACCGATTTCATGCAGAGGCCATCCACCATACAGCTGCGTGTAAATTGGCTCTTAAACATTAGAGCCTGACCTCTGACCTTTGATCTGCGAACCTGCAATGAACTGCACTCCCAATGCCACCATCAATCCGCAGCTGGGACTTGTCCTGAGCCCAGGGGCTGGAGATGATGCATCCCAGGAGAGTGGTGGTGGTGGTGGAAGCAGCGGGGGCATGTGGGTGACATCCCTTCTGGGTGCCACACTGATGATCATGTGCGCCATGGGTGTGGTGGGCAACACATACACGCTCATCATAACCCGTTCAGCCGCTTTGCGCCGCACAGGTTCCATGTATGTTTACATCATCAATCTGGCTCTGGCTGACCTGCTCTACCTCTCCACCATCCCCTTCGTGGTCTGCACCTACTTCGCCCATGACTGGCTGTTTGGTGAGGCTGGCTGTCGCATCCTGTTGAGTCTCGACCTCCTCACCATGCATGCCAGTGTCTTCATTTTGGTTGCGATGAGCCTGGAGCGCTACCGTGCCGTGGCTATGCCCTTTAGCGCGCACAGGTCCTCGTCCCGTAAACGAAAGTTAGTGGCAGGGATTATCTGGGGGTTGGCTTTCGTGCTAACGCTCCCCATGATGGTGATGATCCGGCTCAGGGAGGGCAAACCAACTGCGGCTGGTTTGGTCAAGAGGATCTGCTTCCCTACCTGGACCCCTGAGGCCTTCAAGGCTTATATCACCGTCCTGTTTCTTACAAGCGTCTTAGTTCCTGGATTGATAATCGTCGGGCTGTATGTGGGGCTCGCCAGTCGCTACTGGGCAGTGCAGGCTAGCTTAGGAGGTAGCAGCCGCTCTGCTCGGAGGAGAGGACTCAAACAAAAAGTCGTATCAATGATCTTTAGCATTGTTGTGGCGTACTGGGCTTGCTTCTTGCCTTTCTGGGGATGGCAGCTAGCCAAATTGTTCTCCCCAGAGTCCCTCAAGGCTTTGTCTCCGGCTGCTCATAATTATGTGAATTTCTTTGTGACATGTCTGACCTATGGGAACAGCTGCATCAATCCATTCCTTTACACTCTGCTGACCCGGAACTATAAAGACTACTTGGCACAGAAAGGTCAATCTGTGGGTTCAAGCAGGGGTGACCCTGGGTCAGCCGTGACTACGCCACTCCAAGAGCTTTAGTGGATGAATAAATGATCACTGCGTATTGACTGTGGAGCAAGAAAATGTTATTGACTTTCATCAGCCTGGAGGAGGACATTTTCTTTTCTGGTCATTTTTTTTACAAAAATGGAAAATGAGATGTAGCACTTCCTGCAAACTTTGTAGATGCTTTAAACATAATGCAATATGATGCAACACATTTCCTGCCCTGTTGAGAAGTTTAGTCAGAGCAGTTTAAGGTTCAGTGTGTAGGAGTTAGGGGGATATACTGGTAGACATTGAATATAAGAAGTATGTTTTCTTTAGTGTATCATCAACTGAAATAAGAATTGTTTTGTTTTCATTACCTTAGAATGAGCTGTTTATATCTACATAGGAAGCGGGTCCTCTTCTACGGAGCCCACCGTGTTGCGCCACCATGTTTCTACAGTAGGACAAACCAAACAATGACTATAGACAGAACGATTTGTGTTTTTTGTGCCAGCTACCGTAGTTCAATGCCCCCTTGTGATAGGAGTGTTGGAAAGATTGTTGTTTAGATTACTGTGACTGTTTTTGTGGATTATTATTTTTTTTTTTTTTTTTGGAGAGGAAGAGACCTTTGCAGGTAACTCGTCTCCCAGTAAAAACCTCCTGAACCATGTCCACTGAAGGAATTTTAACTGGATGAAGTTACAGTTGGTTGCAGTCTGCAGTCCTCACTGCTTATTGCCATCTAATCTAAATCTTACCCAGAGTCTTACACACTGAACCATTAAGGATTCAGAGAAATTTGAAAAGCAGATGGATGTTTGCGAGCACGAAAGTCTGACTGCAAGCCTCCTGGCTAGAGGACAATCAGCACAAATGACACAGTATTTGATATGTGCTCTTTACTATGTAACCTAAAATTTTCCCCATGTGCACAGTACAGATGACTGTCTAACAATCTCCAATTCTGCCCTCCATCAGTATCATTGTGACAAATATGCATTTGATAGGATATTTAAACTGCTGATATTTGGGTTCAAATGTGAGTTATTTTCCAAATTAAAAAGGTTTATATCAGCAATGATTTTTGTCCCCCTAGTAGTGATGAAAATATTTTGGAAGAAACACCAATGATGAGAATTTATTGTAGAACTTAATTACTTTGCAATTGCTGTGAAAATTCTAATAGTCAGGAAATTAAATTTAATGTAAAGAATGGCTTCAATTTTTCCTTCACTCCTGTATTTGCTGTCCACCTTACACACACATAGTAAAGGATATTTCATCTCCCTCTAGGGAATGTGGTTTTATCGTGCCACATTCCTCAGC
Source organism: Epinephelus lanceolatus (assembly GCF_041903045.1). NCBI lineage: Eukaryota > Metazoa > Chordata > Actinopteri > Perciformes > Serranidae > Epinephelus > Epinephelus lanceolatus. Next base: position 43,397,935 of record NC_135736.1, read on the forward strand.
CTCGGGCCACGGCTTCTTTGAGTCCCCCTGCAAATTGTCTCACCTCTGTCATATATGGTCTCTCCCTTTGAGTTATTCTGTTTTATCCTCTATTATACAGTTCAGCCACTATATTGATTATATTCACACTTCAAGCCTCAATGATCAATTCTTATTTCAGCTCAGTTCCAGTATTTCTCTATTTTCTGCCTTTTCTTTTCTATGTCTTATACCAGATTTGACAAGTTGCCCTTCTAAAGAGACCTGCAGTTAAAAGTCAGCAGTGCCACTGACATCCAGATTTTACATTTATTAAGTTGTCATGCAGCTGCAGTGAGTCTTGTCTGGTTTTAAGTCTTAATTCCATTAAAGGTATGTTTACATCTCTTTTCAGATGCTTTCAAAGCGTCAGTGGTTTCATTACTTTGTGTTTTGCTCGCATTGAAGCAACATTTTAAGTAAAAATGTAATGTAAAACTTCACTGTCCTCTCTGAACAGCTCCACGAAAAGTGCCCTTGATTTTTTGAAGAAGGTTTGTTAGACTGAAAACAAATCTTCAAGTGGAAAAACACTCCATGCAGGGTAAAACATTTTTTATACCGTGGTCAATTTTGAGATTTTGGGCTATGTTGCTTCCATAACATGTCCGCTTTCAGACTTGTGAAAAGAAAATGTCCTAAGTACACATAAGGTGTTTATTTTAGTTCAAATCTCTGCTCTGGAGATGTATGCGAATCAGTTCATATTTAATTCATAATGCATCATTTGTATATTTAAACATTTCATTTCAAACATAATTGTGTCAATGTAAGTTATAAACTGCAAAAGTTTCACTTTTTGTTTAGTTTTTTTTTTTTTAACCCTATTCACTGGCATGTTATTTTTTTGTCAAAAATTTTAAGGAAAGGCCCCTTTCTCCAAGATTTTTTTTAACATTCTGAGCCAGAAATCTCCACTTCAGTAGAACACACATACACAAAACTTTCCACTTTTATTCCTGTCTATATTCTGAAGGTTTGTAAAGAGGGTTTCTTCTTACATCATTTGATATATAGAACATTTTACTCCTAAAAACATGGTGAAAATTGATTTTTCTTTGATTTTTTTATGGCTATTGACAGTATTTTCTGATTTAAGGAGTGCTAAAAAGAGACATCCAAAATTTCCTCTGTAAAATCATTTGACTCCAATGTGTCAATTTTTAACCAGGCCTTAACCAGTGTGCAGATTTATGTTCAGAAAAATGTCTGCAAATTAGATAATGCCTCATTTGCATATTTGAACATAAGTTCTGGATCTATTACTTTAAAGTTTTACTCTATTCACCTAGGGTGTCTCATATATTAACTGATGAAGATACAAGTGTAAATAGTACCTTTGTTTTAGATTTAAAGTGTGCTTTTATAGAGTTAAACACAAATCAAATGTCAGTTAAGACTCATCACTGGAGATTATAGTGTGTTGTATCAGTGTGTCAGAGAGTGTGAGATGAAGAGAGAGAGAGAGACAGTTTTTTTTTCACAGCATTTATTGACGAACCCAGTGACTAACAAGAGCTCAAGCAGACACAGAGCAGTAAGGTGTGCTGTGGCTCCCTCTGTAGGCCATTTCCTCTTACTACAACATCAGCACTCCCTGTTGGTATAAATCTCTGGTGTTATTTTTCCTTAAGCCTTAACATGAGAAAAGACAAAGAGCTCAGTAATGTAAAACAGACTATTTCAGCAACGAACAAAAAGTGGACACGTCAAGAGTCAAGGGTTGAGAGAGTTCAACCTTTACTTGATCTTGATGCCGACGATCCTTGCGTCACCGCTGACATCAAAGTACTTGTACTTGACGTCTCCCAGGCGGTTGGGGAAGTTCACCATGCAGCCATCAGGAAGCTTGATGTAAAACTGCTCACTGTTGAAGTTGATGTAAAACTGGGAAACGAAGGACAGAGAGAGAACACATGATTCATTCAACAACCAAAAGATAAGAGGACATGCGTGTAAAAAGAATGGCTGATACAGACAGGTAAGCCTATCTCTCTCTCAGGGGCTATTACGTTTTATGAGCCTATAAACCCCCCTGATGGTTGGATAGCTCAACATCTGTTGACTTTACAGTGTACAGCACAGGTACCAAGCCCGCTGAATAACCTCCATATGGCGAAAGACATCATGGAAGTTGAGCTTTAGCCAAGTGAGTACAATAAATACAGCATAAGGTGGTCTGCAAAAATATTTTCTTTCGAATACAGCAGGTTTGTGTGTGAGCCAAAAATTCCACCGAAAAGCAGCTTTGAGCCTTTGTTTTCTAAACAATGATAAAATCATAAGAATGCAACTTCTTGCCATTTTAGCCGCTGCAGAGTGTGATGTCAAATCATTACAGGTATGTAAGGTTACATTTATTAATGCACGGAAACTCTGTAGCACAATTTTAGGCAGTACCGTTTTTGTTGTCAGATTTTTTGGTTTTGTTTATTTTGAATATCGAGACATTGTAAGCGTGTAAAAGTTTTGCATTTGTAGGGAAAAGCAAACTGACTTCAAGTGTGAATATGTATGTAAGAGAAGAAATAACTTGTTCTTCCTCTGACATACAGAGTGGTGAGGGGACTTTGTAGGCTAACCCGGTAGTTAGCGTTGCCCGAGGTTCCTCGCCAAAAGGCCAATGGGATTTTTCTAGAATTAAAAAAATGAATGTTTGCCACTACAACGAGGCTGTAAAGCCATGATGATGTCCTGTAGGCTCATTTAGCCACTAGTTAGCAATTGCCTTCTTTAAGATGCGTAAAGGCTTAAAAATTCACAAGTGGGGTATTTACTGACGCATTTTATGTTGTAGAACAGAGCGTAAAAAATCTTCTAACCTTGTGTTAACCACAGACCTTATTCAAAAACCCACTGATTTCCAGACGAGGGAGCTGGGAGTGCTAAAATGCTAACTCATGTCTAGGTTTTAGGATTCAGGTGAAAGGTAAAAAAAAAAAAAAAGGTGAAATAGAAGCAATAAACACACCCTGAATCAATTCATTATACCTTTATTGGTCAGGAGTGTCAGCAGCTAGCTTATGGTGACCAATGTTAGCTAATATTAGTGTTAGTCTTTACTTGCGGCAAAGGCTATGTAGTCTTACCTTAAATTTAAAGGGACCGTTCACCCAAAAATCAAAACTGCATATTTTCCTTGTTTGATGTGGGAACTATTTTCTTTGAAGCTAACTACACCTGCCAACCGTATCACTGCACAGAAGGAAACATCTACTCTACCTCACATAGCACCACTGATGTGGCTAACGTTACAGTTGAAAAGGACATCGTTAATGTTAAGGCTACATCTTGCGCTGTCACAAGCACAAGCCTCTTGTCCAAGAGTAGATGCACACCTCCTTCTGCATGGTGATACGGTTGACATGTGTAATGTGGCAGAAAGAAAATAGTTCCCACTTGAAACTGCTCACAATAAGGTTTCTGGATTATTTCAAGTAATTGGGTCATGGTTTCTGGAATTATTTTTTGTTTTGTTTTGTCCTTTTAAGGCTTATGAGTGCACTGTATGTTTATTAAAGTGTCCCCACTGAGATGCAGTAGTTCTGCTGTTTGAGATCAGACTAAACAGAATTATTAGAGATAACACCCTCACACTCTCCCAACACACCTTGCATTCCTCCCCACGCAGGAAGGGAAAGTTATTCTCACGGTGCTCGTCACCCCAGCACCCCCCGGACAAGGAATTGAAGACGATGGTGTTGACATCACCGCCGCAGTCGAAACGGGGGTTGAAGTGCATTGCGATGTTTTCGGAGTCATGACCGATGTTGATGGCAAAGCTGCAATGGAGGTAGGAACACAGAGGTCATAAGGATGCAATAAAAAGGGGAAGAAGTGGATGAAACATTAACTTATCTCCCAGTAGGCTACGTCAACTTTCTCTTTATTAAACGTAACTGAATCCACGTCATTTGCAATTTGATCTCTTGTGAGGGGAACTTACGATTCGCAGTCGTCCTTGGGCTTGATGCGGATCTTGAACTCATGCCCCTCCTTGATTGTCATATCCTTGACTTTCTGTAGAGGAAACACGATAAACGGAAATATTGGACCTCATTTGGATGAAACTATTGAGTGGATATCAATTTCAGTCAAATGATATATTGTATTTCAGAACAGGTGTGTTTATCTGTGTGTTTCAAAACCACTTTTGTATATCATTTAGATATCTTAGAGACCAACAGAAATGACTGTGTTCAGTGCTCTCTGATAGGAAAATTAGTGACCATAGGTGTTTTAGCTGTTGATGATCAACCAGGGTGGAACAGTGTGCCCACGGTTATAAAGGTACTGAAGCAGGAAGGCGCTGTCTTTCCTCATCGACATGTGGTTGTCATATATAGACAATAAAACCATAAAAAAGACGCCCACACACAGACCTTCTGCAACAGTAGATCTGCATACCCTAGATAGGTACCACTATCACACCTCTTTAAAAGGCATGAATGTGTGTGCCTATCTGAAAAACTAATAAAATGAATAGCAGACCTAACAAAATACCTAAGATCAAATTTTGAAAATGCCCTCCAGGTGTCTTCTTCAAAGTCAGTGAACATGTTCACCTAATCAATGAAGCAATGAATCCCATTCACTACTGTCCTTCTGTATCTAAATGCTGCACATCACCTGATTTAGGTTACACATGAACTTTAGCATCCTGCCCCCTATCTACCTACACCACACCTATAGATACCACTCATAATGTATTCTTTAAAGTCATGTCTTATCCCTTATCTCAGATCAATACTGGTTTATCTTTGACTGCACAGGCAGGATGTTGGATAATAATTAAGTGCAGTTACATTTTGTTAATCCCTGTGGGGATCTGAGAGCAGTGTGCAACATCTCAGCACATTGCATGTCTTGTATTGCCAAGCCATTGGACATATTATACCCATGGATGGGTTTCTCAACGGGCCTACCAGGCGCAGGCCCAGGGGCCCGAAGTGTCAGGGCCCCCCTTAGCCTTCACCTGCACTATGTCAGTCAAATTAACACGTACAAACCAGGAAGAGACACACAAAGACCACAAAGAGATGCAAAGGAACTGAAAGAGACAGACAGTAACTACCCAAGTGGCAAAGCAAACACAACATGACCTCAAAGAGACACAAAAATTAATAAACAAGGGTCAAAATGACAAAAAAAAGACAAAAAATGACTATGAAGAGACACAAAATTACAACAAAAAAAGGCAGAATCACAACAAATTCTGTGTGTGAGAGGTGGTGGGGCCTTTTACATGTCTGTACCCAGGAGCCTATTGTCTCATAGTCTGCCCATGATTATACCTCACAATACATGCATGTCTCACAGGGATCAGAGAAGCTCAGGATTTTCTACTGAGACGCGGTCCAGTTGAGCCATCTACTTAAATTTTGAGAAGCGTTACGAAAGTGAATTGAATTAAGCGTAAATTTATGTCGCTCTGCGTTGGTTTTGATCTACACAGTTTTATGACACTGCAGAGCTGAGAAATTTGTCTGCATCCCTCTAATGACTGTTAATGATTGACAAGATACTCCGTAAGAAACTGTGCCTGTAGTGACAAGAAATCTGAAAAAATTATGAAAGTGCTTGTGCTCTGAAAACTTTTCTGTCCTCTGTGTGGATTTAGAGCAAAGGAAACACTTTGCACATCTATTAAACAAAGACAGGTGCGTAGGCGATAGAAGACCAAAAAGTTGCAAAAGGACTCCCGCACACTGTCTAACTTGCAAACCAGTTTTGCCTGATGAAGGTCTAGTACTGAAACGTGGCAAATAAATTATATATTGCAAGTTAGACAGTGTGCAGGAGTCCTTTTGCAACTATATGTGGATTTGAAATCAAGCCATCAAATTTACAAAATCAGTGTTAACACAAACCTCTTTAAATTTTACAACCTCTACTTTACTAGTATTGAACCTGTAAACTTGAAATGTGTTAATATTTGTTTAAACAAAGCAACCAGAAAGCTAAACAGCAAGATATGCAGTACTATCTCTCCTGTGTGTGTACTCAGAAATGTAATGTGGCAGCAATGAAAGTTGGAGAAGAAATAAGAGAAACATTCTTGTCCTGAGCTTGTCCTAGCTAAGATGGAAAAACAAGATAATAAACACAGACATTTAGAATATTCAGAATTAAGAAATGTCCAATGAATGGAGCCTTTCACACCACTTACCATCTTGGCTGTCTTCAGTGGGCTGTGCCTCAAGTGACAAAGCTCTGCAGGCAGGTGAGTGGTTTATATAACACCGGTGACGCTGGGGGGAGGAAGCAGCCAACAAGGAAAGGGTTGTGAAAAATTCCCACATAAGGATATTTGCCCTTCAATGGAGACACTCGCTGTTCTGCCTCATACTACAGGTTGATGGCAGTTTTGATGGAAACTGTGCATGGGAAGAAATACTTATGCGACTACATTTTTTACAAGTACAAGTAAATATAACAACACAGATCCAAGTGGTTTGCTTGGCAGACTTTGACAAAACACATATTTTTAAATGGTCCACCATCATAAACAAACCGTCCTTAGAATGAACTCAATAACTGGCAACTTATTTACTCATGACAAGTTTGTCAGTGTTCAACGTTTGCATGTTACTGAGATGTTGGCACTGCCTGTCTAATAAACATGACTCTGAGATGGGTGGCACAGTGGTGCAGTGGTCACCACTCACAGTATGAGGGTTGCTGGTTCAAACCCAGGGTGGGGCATTGGAACCCTGGGGTGGTGGACCCCCCTGTGCGCAACCCACATGCTCCCCCCATGTCAGTGTGGGCTTTCTCTGGATTCTCTGGCTTCGTCCAACAATCCAAAGACACTCTAAATTGGCCGTAGGTGTGAATGTGAACGAGAGTGGTTGTCTGTCTCTATGTGTCAGCCCTGTGATACTCTGGCAACCTGTCCGGGGTGTACCCCATCTCTCACCCAGTGTCAGCTGGGATAGGCTCCAGTGCCCCTGTGACCCCCAACAGGATAAGCGGGTATGGAAAATGATGGATGAAAGTGTCTGAGATGCAGCTCAAAGTGCCTTATGTTTGTGACCTTTTTGAGTGTTCTTGTGAAATATATTCTATACAGGTGACAACTGAGTTTTAAGAAAGAAGAGGCTGTTATTGATTAGTTCACATTCAGTTCATTTCCTGTATGTTCTACTGTAACATAATAACGCAGATAATTTCATCCCTATCTGTAACCAAGTGACTCTGGGAGCAAATGTACTGTAATCACATACAGCTTGTGAGAAGAAACATGATAACAAAATAATATATATACAAAACAAATTACAAATATAATATGTTTTTACCAGAATATAGTGCAGCCATTATGAAAGTCTGAATGTAGGGCTACATATGCAAATGGGCATCATATTATGAGACCTCATATGCAGAATGCAGAAAATGAAGTGATTGGCACATTTGCGTAGGCATTTTTAAAACTTGAAATGTTTTATTGTCATATTGCAAAGCATGTTATGTTTGGCATGTGTGTTGATATGGACATTATAATGGCTTCACAACAATAATGCCCTTCACATATTATGATGTGGTACACAACAAGAAAGACATGTATGCTTATATGTACATTATAATGTGCTTTACAACAAATTAAGTACAAACTCAAAATAGAAAGAAGACGGGATTAAAAAAACTTTTATTCACCTGCTGTAAATGCATTTAAATGACATTTGAAAACTAATATGATAGTGTTAGCATTTCTATTCACCAACAAATAAATTATTTTTTTTGTTTTTATTGTCGGCCATGCCTACATTTATTCAGGAAAATTATTATTAATATTATCATTATTATTATTTTATTTATTTGGTATTATGTCACACTGTACTTGTGAGTCTGAAAGTAGGGAAGTTTCGTTTTACTGTTTCAGAAGCAACACGCTGACTTATGTTAGTGGGCGTGGCCTTGGGTACTGCAGCCAATCCGCTGCCTCCATTCTTTGATGGGCGTGTCATCCATTCAGCCCACAGAGACCGAAGCTAGCCCGAATAAACAACTAAGTTAGCTTGTCAGCTAGTTAGCAACTTCTGGTAGGTGTTCATTTCATAACAGGTCCAATATAAATGTAATTCGCTTTCATTAATTAATTGAGACGTCGAAAATTGTTAATTGTAATTAAAATGTTACGGCTATGGCAGTTTAGTTATTCCTGTTTTCCTTTTTAAAGAGTGTTACAGCAAGTTCGGTGTTTGATTAGCATTAGCTAGCTAGCTGTGATAATCAACCTAACTTTCTGTCTGTGCTAGTGGCTAAAGGTAAGCTAGTGGAGCCAAGCAAATGAGCTAAGTTTGTTTATTCGTTTTTGCTGCGTCTGCACTGATTCCCTTTCCAGAAATGGCGTCGTTAACGGCGACAGAAACAGCGATATGCCCGGGTGCAATACCAGCAGCAGAGTCCATAGTGCCAGCTTGTATGTTCGCACCGGACCGAGGATGTGCCGACGATCCATCCCACGGAGAGGGCTTTGAAGACGGCGAGGGCACAAACGGCGAGTCCGCGGATCATTTAGATTTAAGCAGCAAGGTGGGCCTCACTTTAAAGTGCACTTATTAACGTCAAGATTTTAAATGTTCCAGCCAAGCAGCTGTGTGTTGTGAATCTGTACACATATGCTGTGCAGTAGCATTACGAAATCCCTGTTGCATGTAAGCTTCACACAGCGCATTTTGTGCTGGCTGTGCAAAACACCAGAGAGTGACACGTATATTGCACTACGTATGTAACTCCATCCAGCTGGCAGGTTACCCATCCATGGGGTGTATATAATGTGTATGCAAAAGCTGCAGTTATTTGTATGATTTGTAGAAGGAGCAGCCCGAGGCATCAAACTGAATTGGCAAAACTAAACTTTATGACTGACTTGTAAATAGCTCTTAAAACAAATTGCTACATAACATTTATTTGAGTGATGCTTTTATCCAAAGCAGCTTGCATTAAGCACATTCAACCATGTGGATACAACCCTAAAATTGCCAGAATCATGCATGTACACCAACTTGTATTTGTGATTACTTCCTAAAGATGTGACCTTAAGGCACTAACATAAGACTTGTTTAGCTCTACGCTTGTTCTTGTTTGACCTCTTCAGGTTCTTTCTGTTGTCTCTTCTCCTGTCTCCCACTCTTCAGCTGGTCCTAGTGAGTCCAACAGCGCAACAGTATGATTCATTACTACGACACCTGAGGGAGCAGATAGATGAGGGCTGTGGAGAGACAATCTATGTTGTTGGGATGGGCTCAGGTAAGGGTAACTAACTTTTTGAACAACTTAGGGGTGAAGTCTTAAATTGAACATACACCTCAGTCCACTGGGCAGCACATAATTTGCATGTGGGTCATCTGTCTTATCGAAAATTTACCTTACGTTTGTCTTGCTGTGGTTGGTACAGCTGTTTGCATTTCTTCTTATTATTACTTTATCTATTATTCAATAAAATGCCTTTTAAAATCTATCAAGGAATATGATTTGTGATATTAAAAGAACATGTAACAAATAAAACATTTTGTAATCTTTAAAATCTCAAAAGGAAACAGCAGACGGTGCAAATCCACATTACAAGTTTGGCTTTTCAGTGTTCTTGGTGGATCTTTTGTGTGCTTACTTGAGGAGTGTAGAGATTCAGAAAGTGATGTACTGCAGGGTCTGTTCTGTTTGTCTATGGAGCAATTAAATGACACATTTTCTGCATGTAGATGTAGACATGTTGTTTTACCATCAGTAAGATGGATGGGAATGTTTGGGTTAGGAAAAGGTCAAAGATAAAAGCTTCTGTTGGGAGATTCTGAAGATAAAGTAAAGTGTGTTACTTTAGGACAGGGATACTCATCTTGCTTTGCCTGGGGGCCACTTTTGCAAAATGACAGGAGGCCAGGGGCCAGTAAATAAACAGACAATAATAATTATCAGCTAAACTGAATAAACATTGAATATAAAGGCAAATCCATCTTTCTATTTTTCATTGAATTGCCTGTTTTGAATGTTTTCACATTTGCTGTCCTCACGCATCTTCGCCAAGAGGCAAATCCAGTCACAGCAGCCCTGCACAGGTCAGCTATACGTAGGGCCGTTTCTAGGAGTTGAGGACATTTGGGGCTTAGTCCAGACCTCTGTTGGGGCATCCTTCCCCTAGCACTTCTTTTTTTTAGATAAACAAGCTGTATTTTGATGGCTTATTATGCAGACTGACACCTAATTTAGATTCACAGTTAAAAAAAATCCAGTGTGAACTGATTCATTGTCATTGTGAATTAGAAAATGGTCAACAGGCCACTGGCGTATCACTGTCCTACAGCAACCTCTTCCTCTGCCTTTTAGCCCTGATTAGACCTTTTCTGGTGCTGTACTAAATGGGAAGCGGTGTAATTTCATTTCATATGAAAATGATGAGTGACTATTTTCATCAACTACTTTCTCTTAAATGAAAATTGAATCTAAAATAAAATCTGAATGAAATCTCTGTTTTATTTTGACAAAAGAGAGAGGACAAATATGTACTGAGATAGGTAGAAGATGAGCTGACAGTTGATTGAACTATGAAACTTTTTTTGTATTTCAAAGATTCAAATGTCCGGAGATTTTGTTGACAACAAATTGACTGAAACCTTGAGAAGCATTATTTAATTTGATTTAAACTCACGTGGAACTTTTGTATCAGCACTAGACTTGCCACAAAGGGCACTACTGACAAGTCAAAGAAGTGAACATTCTGTCAGCACCTGAAAAAAAAGAGTAATGATGGAGAGCCTCAGGGATTTAGTTTATCCAGTACTTTTGTCATTTTACCAGCTCGATCGTTTGTTAGAATCAAACTGCAAAATCAAAAGCAATGGAAAACCAAGGCAACGTTCATTAGCATGTTGTAAAAGGCTTGTATTTATTTTTCATTCACGGCTGTCCCTGTGAAATATAGATAATGAAGCTTGCTGCTCTAAAAGATTTGTATTTACACATTGATCCACGCAGTGGAATATATTGTTGTATGTCTGTATAAGTAGCTGCTGAAAGTGCTTTTTTGGCATATTTCGGAAAAAGGCCAAGGCACTATTGTGAAGCAACAGAGCCACCACTTGTTTCAGCTGTGGTGCGGTGTGTCCTCCCAGCAAACCAACCCCATTTGTTTGCTTTTTAGTTTTCATTTTGAAACCCTCCACCTTACACACAACCAGGAGGGCTTTTGTTGGCAACCAGAGTTATTTTTGTCTGTAAGAGCAACATGTGTGACCCATGTGACCTGTTGGTGGGTCAAAGTGCATGTGTGAAAGGGTGTCATTTTTCCCTACTCAGCACAGGGAGTGTCACTAGTTCATGTCTGTCTGACTGCCTGCATGAGCAGATAGCTGTCTGGCCTATTGACCTAAGTGCTTGTTTCTGTTTCGCAGTCTGGTATAACCAGGTTTTGTGTCCAGTTGGTTTTAGGGTGTTTGTGGTGTTTGTATTGAGTGAAGCTGCAGTGAGCTTCTTAAACCGTAAAGTAACTGGTAGTGAGTGTAGTCCTGATGTTGAAAAAGACAGCTGTTGTGCTGAATGAGTGGTTGGAAATTTACATTTACACAAAAAAAACCCACATCTCTAAGAAGTAGAAGGACAGTGCTATTCAACCAGGTGACTCTTTTTCTATATGCCGATCCAACCAAGCAGGGGACTCTGGCGAGGTGGCGTGTGCTGTACAGTGAAAAAGGACTGGTGTGTTGGTGGGAATGTGAGATGCTGTCCCGTTCCTGCCGTGGTTCACTCATACACTGTGCAGAACCAGCTGCAGAGCGGAGTTTTTGGGTGTTTGGGTGAAGCGAACATACGGCTGTCAAGGTTAGGATGTGTGGACAGTTTAATCATTCCACAACCAGAAACCACTGATTACCAGGACAATCCAGAAACATGGACGATATTAAAGCAGCAGCCATCAATGCTACCCGTCCACACTTTGTACTTAAGGCCATGTGGGACTTGATTGGCTACCCTCTGGTCCCACGGACTGAGCTACTGCCAGCCCAAAGTACCATCCTGTGTAGTAACCTTTGACAAAATCTGCTCTTCTTGGATTGTGTCTGAAGCTAACTGGTTATGATCCAGTTATTTTGGCAGGCATTGTGGTCACAGTAAATAACGTTCTCTCATCACCAAACTACACCCACTCTGACCTCTCCTACAAATCACCTGTTATTTGCGCTTTCTTCAACAAACTATACCCTCAGTGTGGTGTTTGTTCTCCTGGTCTCCACCCTGTCATATAGCAAGTTATAAACATTCCCAGGGTGAGCCTTTACATTAGCTCCCACATCTGCAGAAATGCTTGGAAAGTATGAGCTCATTTTACTGTAAGGCTCTCTTGATAACCGCATACAGTGAGTAGCAGATCATTATCTCTCTTGTATTAGAGTTACTCTCTTTTCTTCCTCCCCTCGTCTCTTTTTCACCCTTCTCCGTCATCTCCCCCTCCTTTCTCTCCTCTGTTTAGATGGAGGTGACTACGGTCTGGATGAGAAGGACATGGAGGCGTCTGTAGCCACAGTGCAGTCGCTGTGTGAACAGCTCGAAGCTGACCTGATCTTGCTGAGAGAGAGGGCAGACACTGGTGGGAAGATTCGGGACTACCTCATCCGCCGGCGTGTTGGTGAGCAGGATTTCCTGGAAGTCAGGTAAAATTAAGAGAAAAGGTTCTAGGTAGAGAAAATAAGAAAGTAATTTTTTCCTATACCGCCAATGAGTGGGACACGTTACAGTTCTGCACCTGTCAATAAACCCATCAGGGGTCATTCCATACCAGCTAACCTAGACCTCCCATTTCATGTCATGGATTTTCTTCTTTGTACTAATAAAATAGTTTTTCTTAAACCCAGTTCAGACCAATGATTTGTGACAAGACGAACTGAAACAAAAACCTGCTGGTTCACACCAGTGTAACTAGATGAGACTGCGTGCAACAACTTTATGTACTTCCGTTCTGCGGCTGAATATAATTTGTAGCTTCTTAAAATATGAATGAGGATAGTGATAGTGAAATACTGGTTGCAGCTGTAATTATGGTGGTGATGAAATGTAGAAAAACATATTCATTAAAAGTATGCCACAATAACATTAGCAAGCAGTGCCAATCAGTGAGAATGTGTGTGTGTGTGTGTGTGTGAGGGAGCATAAGCACATACAGCGAGCAGCAGTAGCGACCCAACATCCGACACAGGCACACCGTGAGGGCAGAAACGGAGGGCTCGGCAGGGACGGAGCACCGGCTGCAGGAAGCGTACACAGCATCTGCGGTCATTGTGACTTGACCAGCAGACGTCACTACAAGCTAGAGCTGCAACGATTAGTCGACTGTCGATGACTAATCGACTATTAAGATAATCTGGGACTATTTTAGTAGTCGACTAATCGGTTTGAGTCATTTTTTTTATAGGAAAGTACTCTAAAACTACCCCAAAATACTCTTATTGCAGTTTCTTACGTTCAGATATTGGCAGCTTTACACACTCTCCCATGACAGTGAACTAAAACCCATTGGTGTGAGTACGAAACAAGACATTAGATGACATAATTTTGGGGTTTGGCAAAGACAGACCGACATTTTTCAACATTTTAACACATTAATTAGTCGACTAATCGAAGAAATAATTGACAGATTAGACGACAATGGAAATAATCGTTAGTTGCAGCCCTACTACAAGCCACTTGGCTGTAGAAACAGGTGACGTGCTTTACGTTCTAAAACCAGCTGCTGGTGATCTGACCACCAGAGTTGCAGATGACACCATCAGCCTGCTTGAGTTGAGCTCAGATGGCAAGTTCACGGCACTCCAACTTCTCTGCAGCATTCTAAGAACAGTTTTGTCTCATTGCAAATCTTTATTTATATTTTTAATTTCCTCAAAACTTTCTTATGGGAAAGTGCTCAGCTCGGAGTGCCAAACTTAATGTTAAGTGCGGGGTCAGGGGCTGAGTTGGTATGGAATGACCCTCAGATGTTTTGCAATGTAAAACAAAATTGATAGTCTGTTTGTCCTTTTTCCTAAGTCTTCTCTTTTGTCCCACATTGTTAGTAAAATCTATACGTTCTATATTCTTGAAAATTTGCTCAGTAATTATGGAAAATACTTGAAGATATAGTTTGTAACGAAAAGTAAAAACTTTTTCACATTTGCCGAAACTGTCACTATATTCAAACAACACTAAATAAAACAGATTATCTGTGAAAAAAATCATACGCCTGCTCTATTGCCTTGTAGCACTTCTAATGACCTTAGTGCGTGAGTTGAACACATATGTCAATCATGTCAGTCACTGCCTGTGAACTGGGGTCAAACTGTCAAACTAGGCAGCGTTGATCAAGTTTGAATCAAGATTCTCTTACTGCATTGCCTATTTCTCACCTCAAAGGTTTACAGAAACATATTTTAGTGTACTATTTAGCTGTAAAATGTCATTAATAAACAAAGTACATGCTTCATTAAAGGGATAGTGCACCCAAAAATGAAAATTCAGCCATTATCTACTCACCCATATGCCGATGGAGGCCCTGGTGAAGTTTTAGAGTCCTCACATCCCTTGCGGAGATCAGCGGCTAGCACACGTAATGGCAGACGGCCCCCCAGACTAACGTCCAAGAACACAAAATTGAATCCACAAAGTATCTCCATACTGCTCATCCACAGTGATCCAAGTGTGCTGCAGCCGCGACATAAAAAGTTGTTTGGAAAAACGTCATATGAACTCTGTTTTTAGCCTCACTGTAGACTGTAGCTCTGACTGCTTCTCTGTGCTCTGCGCTCACGTGTGCGCGCCTGCGCGAGGCCAGCGAAAGCATGAGCTTTGCTCACCCGTGTTTACATCACGTGATATGTGCACCGCAGGGAGGGACAACAGTAACCACAGAGCTAAAAGATAATTTGCACTACGGTCTTTTAGCAAAGGACAGCCCAACATGTCTGAAGACTTTGAAATTGAAGAGGAACAGCATTTCTTTGTGGAGCCGTATTTGTTTGAGCCCGAGTATACGGACGGAACTCAGGCTACTGGACGAAGCAGCCGCCGCAGCTCATGAGCCTCAGCCAGCCGCAGAATACCGGAGTCGAGCACTGGAAACCTGGTGGTGTAGTTGTTTCAAATGCAAAGCATTCCTCGGATGAGGAAAGTCTTTGCTGCTCAGACTGGGAATTGGCGATGCCTGCACTTGAGAATCTGGACATCAGTACTGACGAGACTGCTGCTCTTCAGAGACCGTGCATCACCGATCACCCTGAGCGCGCACACGTGAGCGTGGAGCACAGAGAAGCAGTCAGAGCTACAGGCTACAGTGAGGCTAAAAACAGAGTTCATATGACGTTTTTCCAAACAACTTTTTATGTCGCGGCTTCAGGACACTTGGATCACTGTGGATGAGCAGTATGGAGATACTTTGTGGATTCAATTTTGTGTTTTTGGACGTTAGTCTGGGGCGCCGTCTGCCATTAGGTGTGCTAGCCGCTCCACCCGCTGATCTCCGCAAGGGATGTGAGGACTCTAAAACTTCACCAGGGCCTCCATCGGCATGTGGGTGAGTAGATAATGGCTGAATTTTCATTTTTGGGTGCACTATCCCTTTAAGGCATTTACAGACAAAGGGGATGTGTATGGACTTAACTTTACAACCAGTATAACAACATATATTTCTCTACACTGATACCTGTAGTGCTCACTCTTCATATTCTCCTTCATCTTGTCTCCAGAGTGGCGGTGGTAGGGAACGTGGACGCGGGGAAGAGCACTCTGCTGGGGGTCTTGACCCATGGTGAGCTGGACAATGGCAGAGGCTTTGCTCGCCAGAAGCTCTTTAGACACAAACATGAAATGGAGAGTGGCAGGACCAGCAGTGTGGGCAATGATATCCTGGGTTTTGACCAGGAGGGACAGGTGAGCTTCTGCCAGTGCTCAGGGCTTACTACATGAGCAGTGGATGGCCATGGCAAGTGCAAAATGAAGAAAGTAAAAGCCCCTGTGCTATGTTTTCCAGTTCTTTACTGCTTTGATTTTTAAAGACATTTGGAGAAAATACTGTAGAGAGAGAGGCCATGTTTTGACCATAAAATCTCATTTAACTTTATAATAAGCTGACTTTGTTGATGCCTAAAGGTGTAATACAACTGAGATGTAATACCATATCAACAAAAGACACGTCATCACACTGTGCACAATTGTTTGGTTGCATGAGATCAAAACATAGATGCAGGTAGAGCCTCTCATGTCACTCACAATTGTACAGTGGAGATGTTTTTATGGTGTGAAAGGAAAAGAAGCGCTTCGTTGTGCTGACAATCCAGGTTCAAAGCCACTCGTCAGAAAGCCTTTTTCTTCTGAATTGTTCTGTCACTTTCACTCCTGAGATGGAAATACATATATCTGTTCATGAAGAGGACAAGTTTGTTCAAAAACATTTTCCATTCAGATGAAATTACAGGACTGGAATGTAACGTTGTCATACCGTCTGGTTTTCTTTCTCTTTCACATACTGTGTGAGTCATCTTCTGTTACGTGTGTTTGCTTTCGCGCCTTTAGGTGGTGAACAAGCCAGACAGCCACGGTGGCGGCCTAGACTGGACCAAGATCTGTGAGAAATCCTCAAAAGTCATCACTTTCATCGACCTGGCTGGTCATGAGAAGTACCTCAAGACTACTGTCTTTGGCATGACAGGACACCTGCCTGACTTTTGCATGCTCATGGTAAGAGAGGGTTGTGAAAGTGTTTGTGCCCTGATGCTCAGCCCTTGGTTTGTTAAGTTTCAAATTCCTGTTTAAATTTCCAAGGCAACCTACAATATATTACTAAACACAGCTCTCTTCTTTGTCACCGTTCCTCCTTTCTCTTGCTTCAGGTTGGCAGTAACGCCGGCATCGTTGGCATGACGAAAGAGCATCTGGGTCTGGCTCTGGCTCTCAATGTGCCAGTGTTTGTAGTGGTTACCAAGATAGACATGTGTCCAGCCAACATCCTGCAAGGTAAACAGACATACCAAGCTAATACTTATTGAAGTCATAGGGCCCTTACACACCAAGCTGAAAGTTGGCGGTTGGTTAATGTTGGCCCATTGGTGAGCGTTGGTCACCCTAGGTTTTTTTGGTGTGTCCATACCATTGGCTCTTGTAAGCCCTTGTCGGCTATTGATGATTTGGTATTTTGGATCGGCGTTGGAGCTAACGGACCTCGTCAGTGACAGAAATCACTCTGAATGAACAAATGTGTTATATAAGGTAACACTGGTTTTGTTTTTCCTTCTGAAGCCATCGCACTCTTTGTGGCATCTGCAGTGATGCGGGTGCTTCGCCTTACCGTCGTGGTGAAGGGGGAGCTGAGCCGGAAGACAAAGCTTTCCATTTACTGGTCCATCTGTGTCCCAACCCTCACCTATGGTCGTGAGCTCTGGGACTGAAAGAATGAGATCGTGGACACAAGCAGCCGAAATGAGTTTCGTCCGTGGGGTGGCTGGGCTCAGCCTTAGAGATAGGGTGAGGAGCTCAGACATCTGGAGGGAGCTCGGAGTAGAGCCGCTGCTCCTTCGCATCGAGTTGAGGTAGTTCGGGCATCTGATCAGGATCCTCCTGGGCGCCTCCCGCTAGAGGTGTTCCTGGCATGTCCTACTGGTCGGAGGCCCCGGGGCAGACCCAAGACACGCTGGACGGATTACATATCTCATCTGGCCTGGGAGCACTTTGGAGTCCCTCAGGAAAGCGTTGCTGGGGAGAGGGACGTCTGGGGTACTTGGCCTGCTGCCCCCCATGACCCGGCCCTGGATAAGCGGCTGAAAATGGCTGGATGGATGAGCTCTTTAGCAGAAACCATTCATAATTGTTTGCGCACAGTAAATATAATTTGTCCTTTCAACATTGGATTGTGTTGTTAATGTGCAAACTAGCACCTTGAATTCACCCTGTCGGTCTTCCAGTTTCCCTTTTTAAACGACGGGAGGCGATGCAACAGTTGGCCTTTGTCCCCCCCCTAGTTCTTTAATGTCAGTTTGGTGTGTTTGGGCCTTAAGACTTCTTTGTGTTTGTTCCCAAAAGAAGCTGTATATCTTTAATAACTAGGATCACATCTCTGCACAACTTCTGACAAAGTAAGATATTATTCTTGGTGTTTCAATATGTTTAGACTGCAAACACAGCAAGAAGTCAGTTATTAGTGAGAGTAATGTCTTGCATTGAAAATTCAGCATAATATACATTCCCAAAGCAGTAATTACATTAATACAACAACACAGCCATACCATATTTAGCATTCTGTCGTTAAAAGCTGGGTTTAGGCAGTAATTCCTTCCAATACTCTTCTTGCCTGTGTCTTAATGATGTTAAGGTAGTGTTTATGAAGCTCAGCACTCACAATAAAAGCCTCTTGGGGAAGGTTAGGAATTGCAACCCTAAACTGCTTTAAAGGTTTTAATGTGAAACAAAGGGAGGAAGAATTGAGTTTGCATAAACAGCAAATAGCTGCAAGAACAAATTTAAAGAAGCAAATGGGAGCAGTTTGGAAAATATCTTCTTGCTAAAATATGATTAACTATGCTTTTAAAAAAGGGAAGTTAGATATTAATGGCTATCTCTGATAAAGACAAACCCCTTTCTCTAGTTTGCTTATTGTATAGTACCATATGTACTTCTTTAATCCATCTCCTTGTGAGGCACTTAACTGCTCAATATTTTTGCAGTCTGTTCAGTTTGTACGTCCAGACGTTGTGACAGCCTTTGTTTTTGTTTTGAGAATTACTCGTGATGGCTTTCCTGGGGATTTATCTTTGTGTGTGTGTGTGTGTGTGTGTGTGTGATTCTGCAGAGACGCTAAAATTATTGCAGAGGTTATTAAAGTCACCAGGCTGCAGGAAAATCCCTGTGCTGGTCCAGAACAAGGATGATGTCATCGTCACAGCCTCCAACTTCAGCTCTGAGAGGTAAGGGATGCCAAGACAGAAATAATGTGGTTGAAGATGAGGTGAAAAAATGGCAGGGAGATGATGTGACAGAAAGCAAGAAAGAAAATGTTTTTTTTAATGCAGGTAGACTTACCGAGATCAGGATCTTTTTTCAAGAGACCTGCGTACAAAAATAAACATGCAGTTTAGGTTTGAATTAAATAAGTAAACCAGAATTTTAATTTATTTACTGTTATATAACAGTAAATAAGAGGAGGTTCAGGGAGTATCTTAAAATATATAGTTTTTATATAATTTAAAAAAGGAAAACAAATCACAATCGGAATTACAAATATATACATTCAGTCTTCAAAAGTGGGAGTGTGGGACTTTTACATATAAATGAAGACCTGTCACATTCATGCCCTCGCCAAATGAGTTCAACTTCACACAATGCTGATTAAGCCTATCGCTGACAGAGAAAGCGCTCTGTATTATGCTGCAGTATACCCAGTTGTGGTGTCTGTGGCACCTTGCACTAGCGCACCAGAGGTGATGTGTTTTATGTCAACTAGACAGAGCGAAAGGTGCGGGAAGAGAGGAGAGACCATAGTGACGGAGCAGCAGCTGGCAGAAATATGGCTATCCTAAAAAGCATCAGAGAAAAGTTTCTGGAGTGGATGATGAAATGAAAGAAACTCGATGTGCAGAGGATGGATTAAAGTGAAAATGCCCGCACCCAGGAGCAGGGGAGATGCAGCCACTCACCTGCAGCCATGTCTCATAAGCACGTGTTGAGTGTTGGTGTAATAACTCTCACTGCCAGAGGAGGAAGACAAAAGTCCCACACTCCCGCTGTGAAATCAAGTGAAGAAAGATTTTAGTTCAAAAGGTTAATGCAGGCAGGGTACAGTACAGTAGAACAGTGGTTAGTATTGTTGCCTCACAGCAAGTCGGTTCTTGGTTCCTTGAGGGTGGAGCCCCTCTGTGAGGAGGTTCCATATTTCCCCATGTTAGCATGCGTAAAAATTTCCCCTGGTGTAAATGTGAGTGTGAATGGTTGTCTGTCTCTTATGTGTCAGCCCTGTGATAGTCTGGCGACCTTTTCCAGGGTGTACCCCACCTCTCGCCCCATATCAACTAGGTTCCAGCCCCACTGCGACCCTTAACAGATTAAATGATAATGGAAAATGAATGAATGAACGTTTTTTACAGCTCATTTTTGTGAGAAGTATAGTCGTTTAAAGTTTGTCTATGTTCAGTTCAAACATGGTACAGATAACACACAGATGACACAGTATCCACAATTTAGAAAAAAAACATCCACAGTTTAAAAAAAATATACTTTTTCCCATAATTTTTATTTTTCATTAAAATGGCCAAAGCGCACAGCACTTTGAAGAGTTATCTTGTTTTATCCATAGTTTTTCACATGGCAGGTATAATTTTGGTAGAACAAGAATAGTTACTGTTGCAGCCTTAGTTTGTATATTAGTCTCATATTGTGGTGCATTTCTCCTTAAACATATTTTCCATGACTCAAAACATCTCGTCTTCAGTCTCAAATGTGTGTAAATATGCATGTGCTGGTTTAGCAATCCCTATAGGGAATCTGCAGAGGACTCAGATGTCAGGGTTGGCTTAACAACAACATCCCTGAGGCTAGTAGTGCTTTAAAGTCTTGCTGTGACACTCAAGCTTCAGTCCCAAGTTGTCATTTCTGTATCGGTACTGTGTGTTTCTCTTGTAATTGCTGTGTTAGAGTGTAATGTTTAACAGTCATGTTTCTTCTCCTCGGTGCAGGATGTGTCCAATTTTTCAGATATCAAATGTGACGGGGGAGAACATGGACCTGCTGAAGATGTTCCTCAACCTCCTCTCCTCTAGGACCAACTTCAGTAACGATGAGCCTGCTGAGTTCCAGATAGACGACACATACTCAGTACCGGTATGAAATAAAGACACGCAGTCATCTGTGTTCTATCAGATGTTTAATTTAACTTCCTTTAGCACAATCACACTTTTCTCGTCAAGTTGTAAAAATGGTTACCAACAGGGGCAACTAGACCAAAGAGAATGGTTGGCAGAGGTCTGAGTTTGAGAATCTGTAGTAGGTTACTACTGATGCAAAAGCCACTGTGTCTCTCAGCAGCAGTGTCATGTAAAAATTTTTTGAGTGAAACACTGAACTGTGTCACTGTGTCTGTGCACTTGCTGTTTAAAACCTGTATGTAAATTTGAATGGATCAAGACACAATGGTCTGATTTGCACAGTAAGGCTGTCACTGCCTTTAAACAGCAGAGCAGAATCTAAAAACAAGCACATCCTGCACACTTCCACGACACATTTCACAGTTTCAACGGCTTAAAGTTTTATTTCTTTAAATGCTGCTTGAGTGAAAGCTGTTGACACAGTGTTGAAAATAGAGAACATGGAGTACTTCTTTCTGAGTATGAAAAGCAGATTGTGGGTGTTGTGTGAAAACTCAAGATAAGGTGTGAAGTTTCATAGTTTGAATTGTTTACAGTTACGCTCTTAGGAAGTCCTCAATGTGCAGACCCAAGAGAACCATACACTCAAGGCTTCACACTAATGGAGACTGATGAAGACTTTCTCTATAAATGTATGTGATGTTGATCGTCTCTTTGCAGGGTGTGGGCACAGTAGTTTCAGGGACTACGTTACGTGGAATGATTCGACTCAACGACACGCTGCTCTTAGGCCCGGACCCACTGGGCACCTTTATCCCCATCGCTGTTAAATCCATCCACCGCAAGAGGATGCCTGTCAAAGAGGTTCGCGGTGGACAGACGGCGTCCTTTGCCCTCAAAAAGGTCTGTGGGAGAACAATTGGTAATACGGTATCTACATAAGGGTGACATGACACTGTCATTACTATGACACTGTCACTGACACACTGTCATGAACTTGTCATAAACAATATGTACATGTCATAAACATTTCTGACTGCTGTCATTAAGTGTCATTCGGTTTTTGTAATGACAAGTTGACATTGTTTGGGTTGTCTTGAGTATGACAACTTGACATTAATTAAAGTGACATTACCAGAAGATGTCTTTGTCATGACAAGTTGACATTAAATTGGTTTGGGATGTCCTTATAATGACAACTTGACATTAACCAGGATGACAATAATAATCATTATGTCAAGTTGTTATGACAATGTTAATGTCATCCTGGTTAATGTCAAGTTGTCATAATCAAGACAACCCAAACAATGTCAAAACCAAATGACACTTAATGTCAGCAGTCATAAACGTTTATGACATGTACATAATGTTTATGACAGTTTCATGAGCGTGTCATGTCATAGTTATGACAGTGTCATGTCACTCTTATGTAGATACCTTCAAGTAAAGTGTTACGGAACAATTTGACTGATATACTGCTATCACAGAACATTTTAATCTTTTATTCCTTGTGCTAAAACAACATACAGACAACCTGACACAAAGTTTAAGTTTAAATCTCCTGGAGAGCAGTTATTCTGAAACTTTTGGATTGAATATGCATATGAATTAGTTTCCTAGCTTTATAATCAGTTTTATAATACATGCAAATCCTAACGTGTGGGTTTAGGTCGTGTTCTGTCTCTAATACTGGTTTGGCTTCATCACTTCCCCAACTTCATTTTCCACTTCTGTTCCTGCTGGGTTTCTCCTTCATGTCTCAGATCAAACGGTCATCTATAAGGAAAGGCATGGTGATGGTTTCCCCGAAGTTGATGCCACAGGCCACCTGGGAGTTTGAGGCTGAGATTTTGGTCCTACACCACCCCACCACGATATCCCCAAGATACCAGGCCATGGGTTAGTTTCAACAGTCAAATCCCTTTAACACTGATTCGTATCAGTTTGTGTAGCTTCTTATTGCCTTTGTCTAATCTTCAGTACATTTTGGATGCAGTTACACTCAAATTTTATGAGGTCTTGCTTAATCCAAAAACATCATGGTCAGCCTGAAACATTCCTACCAAGAGTAACTGTCACACTCTCTGTCTCACTCCATCATACCAGTGCACTGTGGCAGCATCAGGCAGACAGCCACCATCCTGTCCATGAACAAAGACTGTCTGCGGACAGGGGACAAGGCCACAGTCCACTTCCGCTTCATTAAGACTCCCGAGTACCTGCACTGTGACCACAAACTGGTGTTTAGGGAAGGACGCACCAAAGCTGTGGGCACCATCACCAAGGTACTGAAGCTCTTGGTAACTTCTGTATTTCAGCGTTAAATGTAAAAACACTTCCTAATGCAGCATAACTGAAACTGACTATGTTTGTGATTTCAGCTTCTCCAAGCAGTGAACACCCAGGCAGCTAAGGCCCAGCAGTCCAAGATGCAGGCCAGTAAGAAGAGTTTTAAAGATGTCACAGCAGCCAGCGAGGACGTTGGATCATCGGCACGGCCGCCTAGTCCGAACACAGCACAGCTACCAGTGAGTAAATCCTCCCTCGGTGAACCCAACACATTTTGTGTATCCAGTATTGTAATTAAAAGTATGTAATGTAAAGAGTTAAATCCATGGGCAGAGTTGGCCACGTCCATACTGTTTAAACCCCCACTTCAGCCAGTGTTAACGTCCTGTATTTTGGTCAACATTCTTTCTCAAACAGAAAACAGGACTGTGTTTAATAGACATAATCCACTGCCATGGCAACCAGATTGCCATTCTAGCCTACCTGTCAAAGCGATAGTGGTCGCTCCATCATAGGTTATGAGGTGGTGGATTTTTCTTAACCTCTGTCACCAGAAGTAAATATGAATGTAACGTTAGCTGCAGTTCAGTTACTTGAATGACGACCGCGTAACCTGTTTAAGTGACAGTTGATATAGGTGCTTAGTTTGTCTGCAACAGAAGTTAATATAATCCCCTAATTTTAAATCAGTATCTTCTGTCAATGCCGTACTGTATTTGACTTTATGGCGACTATATTTGAAACAAGGCCTCCACATTGTGTTCTTGAGCACCTGTGAGCATTTACTTTGCACGTATCAGCGTGTGGTTGCTTAGTAACTTGATTCCATACATAGCTTATTTTTGTCTGTATATGTTAGCTTACCCATATTACACAAAGTCCATGAAAAAGTTGAAGACTCTCAGCGCTGTGTCGGGTGTATTATGTAAAATAATCCCACAGATTCCAGAAACGAAAGCTCACTGTCCTGTTTTGCCTGTGACTCACACAGCCCTCTGGCATATGTGTGCTGCAAGCGTAGCCAGTAAAAGATACATTACGCTCCACTAACTGTCCGCATGTTACATCTGCCATGTTGCCAAAATTCAAGATAAGTTGACGAGGTAGCTCACAATGATGTTTATTGATTTTGCTGCTCGGATGCAAAGAGGCATCTGCAGCTTTGACTACAGTCATACATCATCTTCCTGTTTTAGCTACAACCTTGTTTATTTTGAGCACAAATGAAGTTATTTGTCAGAAAGTGGTGAATAGAGTGGCAAATCAACATTGTCAGGAAATGATTTAGGAAAATATGAAAATTAAATTCAGAACAATTTTGTAACGCTGCTCCAATTTGGATCTTTACAACAAACTGAACTGTGTTTGAATGTTGAAAGTCGCCATTTAAAATGCTACTCGTTTCCTTTTCTTCCTGCTTTTGACTCCTCAAATTTGCCAGTTCATTTCTTCATCACTGTCCCCTCTCATGCCTTCCATTCGCCTTCTTACCCTGTCTATCATATCCTGCTTTCACCTCCACATACATTTACACCTATCCCCTCATCATTCCTTTTCATTTACTCACCACCTCGTTTCCCTGTCCGATCCTCACCCCTCCTCTCTGCCTCTTTCTGCCCCTCATGCTCTTTCGCTCAACTTTAACACTTGACTTTTTTTCTGCTACCGTCTCCTTGCTCTCTCTCTCTCCCTGTCTTGGCATGCTGCGTCAGACAGTGGCAGAGGAGGAGGCTCTGTGTAAAGACGGCAACAAAGAGAACAAGGTAAAGAAGCTTCTGCAGACTGTGAGAGTCATGATGAGGTCATTGTCTTTTTTGTGCTTAGATGTCGTTTTGTTGTTGGTTTCTTCACTTTTTAAACTTCATGAACTCGTGTTTTGTGAGCATGCATACTAGCATCACAGTTTCACAGAGTCATACCAAGTGCCTTAAGTGCTTCAGGTAGTTACTGAACTTCTTTCTGGTTTAAAAACAGTTGAGGAACTTGTTTTCTAGAGAAAAGTCGATAGCTTGTGCTGTTATTTTTCTCTCACTTATAGTTTTTTAATGTGAAGTCTGTGTATTTATAACTAATTTAGGGTCCTTCCCCGTCATGGAATTTATTATTAAAATTTTAACAATTGTTTTTTTTACAAGGTTTGAAGATCTAGTTTGAAGTTGCAACATTAAAACAACTACTGCAATTGCAGGGTTTTCCTCAGTGTATTATTCTCAGGAGTCAACTGCAGCACAGCAGTCAGGTTATGGAGGCAACTGCTTTGTTCATGGAGCTTCGCTAAGCTTGTCTATTAGTCACAAAAGGCACCACTTAGTTTTGTTTTTGTTGGCCAGATGTTGTAGTAAGTCTCCAAATGAGTACTTTAAGGCTACTCCTAAAAAGGTCCTATAATTTTATAAACACTTCCTTGTATATACAAACGAGTGTTGAAGTAAGAAAAAAACATGTTAAGTATTTGTTTGATATTTCAATTTCAAGTGTCTTCAATTTTTAAAAACTGAAAATACAAGGGTGCCCAGTACCTCACCTTGTAGAGCGAGCGCCCAGTGTACAAAGGCTGTGTCCTTGCTGCAGCTGCAGTAGGTCTGATTCCAGTCCGCAGCCCTTCACTGCACGCCATCCCCTCTCTCTCCCCCCTACACCCTAAAGCTATCCTATTAAATAAAGGCAAAAAGCCAAAAAGAAAAGAATTAAAAGTGTATTGATATTTGAAAGGCTGTTCTTGCATAACTATCCTATTATAGTATCATTATATCAGTGGCATAGAATGGTCTCAAAATGACAGTAATCAAAATCGTATCGTCCAACAAAAGTAGATACTGTGACAGGCCTAAGCAAAGGTACGGCATCACACAAGAAAAGGTGTGTATTTAATTATTGAGGAAATTGGAAATTTAAGGGGACTTACCACCTCCACTAAAACTTTCTGGGGTAAACCCTGAAGTTGTGACTCATTTTTTTTTTATTCCTTCCCCCAGAACAAACTTTAACCAACTCTTCACCCTCTTAACCTTTTAAGTTCAGAGCACGAGCAAGAAATTCATTCCTATTTCTCAGAAATCATCTTAAAGTCCAAAATGTTGTGGACCAACCAGATTTATCTGCTGTCTTTATTAACTTCTAATCGGATTTCACCCAACAGCTGATTCACTGTGGTGTTTCTGTTTGTCTGCAGCTCAAGTCGGGAGGTGGAGGACGCAGAAGAGGTGGTCAGAGACATCGAGGGAAAGGCCCGAACGCTGCAACAATCACTACAGCAGTGCCTGCAGGAGCAGCAGGCACAGCCTAAAAACACAACCTATCATCTCTCCTCATCTCCTTTACACGGCGGGGAAAGTGACTGCATGCCCCTCAGGTGGCTGCGTTCAAAGACTGAATACATTTGTTTCTAATATAAAACAACAATTCGACAAGTTTCATCATGAGAGTGAATAATTTTCCACATTGAGTCAATTGAAAGCTTTATTCGTGGGCTGCTGAGGATGGTAACAAGGTGTTATTTAGTTTGGGTTTTACTGCAGTTATCGGCAATTTGTAGATTACATTATATAACCTTTTCTGTTTTAATACATTTTGGGGGTGTACATCGTATTTGTAGTTCATCAGAACTTCTTTTATAGCATTAACTGTTTTTCCCAGCCAGCAGAGGCATCAGTCACTTCCCCTGCCTAAACTGTCTCCACCCTCCATCAACATTTTTTTCAGTTGCTCATTTTCTTTTCCCCATTCTTCATCCTGTGTTCAACTCCACCTAACTTTCATTAATGCATCTTTTTTGGACGGCACCAGAGTTGGAGTCTACCTGAGGAAGTAGACTCTGTTCAGTAGTTAAAAACAGTGTTTTCTTTGACACAGCTTCTCGTCATTGAAACTGGCAGTTTGAATTCATGTTGGGAATTGACTGAACTGAAAGGGAATTGATGCCAACCTTAAGTGTATTCATGTCCGTGACACAAAGCAGGAAAGAAAAGAAGTCTCACCAGCCAGATGCTTGTTAAATTTTGTAGTTCTGATGTTTGTTTACCCTGCCATTCTCTTGGGTGGTAGCTAAAATTGTCCTTTGTAAATTACTGTCTGAAGATTTGCTTTCCTGGTGTGACAGTGCTGGGGTTTGGCAAATTTTGTTGCCAGGCGACAGAGAAGTTACTGTCCTATCCTGGACCGCTATAATGCACTGTTCACCCTTTGTGAAACATTTCGTCGTAGATAAAGAGCAAAACAGTCTCTTATCCATTTTTATCTTACATGGCCCACTTTTAATCCTGCCATAGAAAGATCATTGTGTCATCATCCCTTTCTTTTTGAGCCAATGTCAGCACTTTTACTAGATCAAGTTCATGCAGCCAGAAAATAAGCCAGACATGCTTTTTTTCCCCCAAAGTAATGTCAAGTGTCAAAGTGGCTTTGTCTTGTGTTAAAAGAATATTTCCAAAAAGCAAAATGACCATTTGTGTATCATAAATTCGTGAAGAAAACTTTGTTTTTCACCCATGCCTCCAGAGTGAATGGAGAATCCAAAAAAAGAACATTCCTCATGAGTTGAGGTCATTGGGAACCAACAACAGCAAAACTATATCAAAACATCTATTTACCAACTCCCACACAACTCGTGCAGTAAAATCCAAGTTTCATAGATCCAGCCGTATGCTCAGTACATGCCAGACATGTGCCCTGAGCATACAAGTGCGTATGAGCTTGGCTTCAGCAGAGTTCAGACACATGCACATACCCGGGTGTGCTACACCAATGTGCGTGAGACAGTTTGTACTGATGTGTTTTAACTCGTGACATTTTAGTGTAAATAGCTGTGTTGGGGAAATACTGAGCATATGACTGGATTAATGAGACTTTGATTATACTGCACGACTTGTGTGAGAGTTTGTAAAGAGAAGTTTTGATATCGTTTTGCTGTTGTTAAATGATGAAGAAGGTTCGCCTTTTTGGATGCCTCCATTAACCATGGAGGCATGCAAAATACAAAGTTTCTTCTCAAATTCAAGATTACGTGGTAATTTGAATACGAATGGTCATTTAACAGGTGAAGAATTCCTTAAATATGGCGCAAGTCCTTGTGAAGTATAAGCACAACTTCCTTCCATTTTGATGCAGTCAGACTCTGAGCACAAAAAATCCAGAAGCTGATACTCTCATGCACAGAAATTATTCATTCAGTAGTGGTGTTTCGCACCTTAAATGTCAAAAAGCCAAGTAAGAACATATTTAATTCAATAGAAATTATGCCACTGTGACTTGACTCTGTGCACATTATCTCTTTGTACTCTGTATGAATCAGAATGTGGCTGCCAAACACGTGTTTCAAAGCCTCAAGGGTCAATTCCAAATGTGTCTGACACAGGAAGTCAGTGTTTTTATGTGACCTGAGATAAAATCTTTTTTGGATCCATGGCACCAGTAATTACAGGTATTTTATATGATTCAGTTCGGACTCTGTAGTAGTCAATCCGCCAGGTCAACCTATGTGACAGGAAGTGTGTGATGTTTTTGTTAAGGTTCTAAACACACCGGTCGATAGCAAAGTTATTGCCAAGCATCTCAGACTGTCTCTGATAAGCTAACACTGATCGACCATTGATCACCTTGAACTAACTAAAAACTAAGTAGAGTTGCCACGTGTTTTATCAAGTTGTTGGATGGTCGTCTTCTTAGCTCAGAGTTTATGTTGAGCAGGTAGTTTGTGGGTGTCTCAATTTAAGGGCTGTTTTGTCTTTTCCAAATCCCCAATGTCCCCTTTCATATCTATACTGATTTCATGCTGATCAGTCTTGTCTGGGTCTTTTGGGACACTTAATTTCCTATTTCATGAAGATCACAAACGTACTGAACTGCCAGAATGTTAGACCTTACCAATTCTTTTGAAGGGACACATTTTGTGTGTGCGTATGTTCCAAAACACAATGTTGTGCAGAAGAACTAAGGATAAAAAAGATGCCATTTAAATTAAGTGGTGCCAGTTTGTGTTGTAAATCCTTTTAAATAAAGATGTTATAGAAAACTGACATATGGGTAATACTTTTTACATTAAGAGACATTTAGTTGATGCTGCATAAAAGATGATCACAAATTGAGTCTAACAGGACTGAGCTGAAAGGAGGCTGTTAGTGAAATATAGCTCATTTTTTTTAGATTAGTTAATTGCTTTTGATATTTATATGCCATCATTACCCAACCAGCTTTCTACATTAGCTTGTAGATGCCGTTTGACCCCCTTCGTGATATTGCTGGTTGTTTACAGCATTAAATTCAATCTGAATTGACATAATCAGCAGGAGATTTATGGGTCAAAAACATTAGCATAATTACCGGTATTAGCATTTATTTGAATGCAAAGAAAATGACTTACTGGCTGGAAGAATTTCAGCTTTTGTATTGCCATGCAAATGTTAAAACTATTCTAATTGATGCTTATATGTTTGTTTTTTTGGCAGTTTCACCTACAGTATGTGGGACAGCAGCCAGTATAGAGAAAGACAGGAATTAAGGGGACAAGAGAGGCAATAATGGCATGCAACTGAAGTCCTCAACAAGAATCAAACTGGGATTGTTGCAGTTATGTGGTATGCGCTCTAACCATTTAAACACCCCAATATTTTTATACAGGGTTCCTACGCAAGTATGGAAAGTATGGAAAAGTATGGAAATAAATTTGATCAATTTCCAGGTATTAAAAAGTATGGAAAATGAAAAATAAAGTATGGAAAATATTTATGTTTCCAGACTATTACCACTGTTCTAAAATACTGTTTTCTAAAATAGAAAATTAGGTATTTCCAAAAATAATTTAATCAATCTGGATCGTGTTTTATGTCGGGCCAAGCACAGTTTGTGTGAGAGCAAACGTCTCAGAAAACATACCGCCCCTTTTACCTGATTGACAAGTGGTATGTCCAGTCCGCTGCCCCATGACCCTCCTCCAGCCCCCCAGGTATCAAGTTTCACTCCAACACTGCACCTTCGACAAGAAGACGAGTTTCACGTGGTTCACAATGGGTAGATGCAAGTTTTTGGATGGATGGCTTGACAATACCTTATATAAATACTACATGAAAGGAAAAAACACAGACGTCTTGTTACCGCATCGCTTGCACCCAGAGTCCCAGCCTTTTTGCCTCAGCCCAGACATTGTTCAAATAAACACAAGAAGTTTGTGCTGAGTTTTTATTTGCATGCCATCATGGTACTTGGCTACAATCGCCTATTAAGAATAATTAAATATGATGTGAAATATGATACACTGAAATATTTACTCAGATGTCGCATATTCTCTGAACCCCCCCGCCCCCGCCCCCCCCCCAAAAAAAAAGAACACAGAGAGGTCTGGAAATTAGGGTATGGAAAAGTATGGAATTAAGGAAGATACTAAACTCCCTGTCGCACATGCACTGCAGACCTTGAATTATCTAGATACTAGTCCATACCCATTGGTAGCTTTGTCACCTTCTACCTATGCCAATCCTCAATGCCTATGTGCAGTTTCACATAGATTGACCACGTCAGTGAGTAGAAAAATGTGGGACAGACAGAATGACTGACTGACAGAATGACACACTGACAGTTTCCGTGATTATGTACAGCATACCATACCATGACTTAGTCATACCAAAAATTAGGGAAAAAAACCCCCAACATTGGTCCACAGGGGGAGCCACAGCGATCGGTCGCATTTTAGCCATTTTTAAGCATTTTTCTGTTGTTATAGCGCCACCCAGTTGCCAATTAGAGTTAAATTTCTCCAGTCACCTTGAGGCGTCCTGTTCTACATATCTACGAAGTTTAGTAAAAATCGATATGGCAGTTAGGCCTAGATAAGAAATGAGCTCTCTAGCGCCCCCATTTTGTTTGATGGGGTCAATAATGGAGGGGTTCCCTCAGATTATGTGTGCTCATATGCCTACAAAGTTGCGTGGTGATGGGTGAAACCCTTGAGATGTTATACACCTTTATGTGATGAGCCACGCCCTCCGCAATATTCATTGCCTTATAGAAGCTCAGTTCAGCTCAGATGAATCTGACATTAAACAGACTTTCTTCTGCCAGCTCCCCAACACAAAGTCCATGAAATGTCTAATTGAGCCCACGTGTGACTAGAGAACGTAATTGTCCAGAGAATTCTCAGGTAGTGAGGGCATGTGTTGATGACGTTTTGCAAAACCGGAAGAGAACAAGTCATTTACACAAAGATGTCAATGAAAATGTCTCGGTGAAGAGATTATGAGATTTGGGAACCTCTGTCGTTAAGGGACAAAATCGTCAGACAAATTAAAGCAAAAGCATGGGACTCTGTTATTGACCAAACTACTACTGGCTATGGGAGCACCATGTAAGCCGTATCACGTTCTGCCCCCTACATGCTCTGCCCAGGTGCCATCAGGTCTGGACCAGATTCTCCGGACATTGTCCAGAGTTCATAGGAGAAATCGCAGTGACGAACCACTGAGAAGTACCACCACCTCTGCAGCTCTTCACAGCAGCATGGATCAATTTAGTCTTTCAGCACATTGTTCTGGTTGTCAGGCCCACTCCTCTGCTCTCATCAACTTTGTTTCCAGCTACAGACGTTTTCACCAAAAAGGCTCTAATAAATCCAGCGAATGAAACCTGTTCAGTACTAAAAGGCAGACGGACAAAGTTAGCAACAAGAAGGAACCACATGTAATCTGCCATGTGTTTGTTTATCTCTAAAAGTAGATACCTGAACATGTATGCAGAAACTATAAACAGCGGGACAAGATTTTGGTATGGGAGACATTGTGGTCTCTATTTGTAATCTAAGTAGCAATGACCAATCACATTTGAGCAACAGGTAAACAGTTCATGTGAAGAGGTCATAATGTTATCTCAGAACACCATCAGTTATCATCTATGATTTTTAGATAGATAGGGATGGGGTACCTTGGCCCAGGTATCCCAAAACATTGGCATTTTCCCCCAGGAAATGCACCAGGCCTTAAAGCCCGTTTTTGTTCTTGTACTTTTTTTGTACCAAACAGTGGAGTTAAAACTTCAGAGCCCGTCACGTGATGCCATAGACCTTTTCCTTCAGACTTACATTATAAAAGAGATGTCTGTAGCTCAGTGGATGCATTTTCTTGTATGTTTTTTTGTGTGTTCCATCACAACCCCTGCGAAATGACTTACTTCACTTTTGGGATTTGATCCGTTTGGTCCAATATCATTTGGAAAGTCTAGAAGAACTGCAAGATTATATTATTTTATCCTTATTCAAGTTAGCAAAGCGCTAAACCAGAAGTTCGTGGATTGGCCAGCAGAATACGGGCCCCATGATGCAGAAGTACCGTCGTAATTTTATACACGGCAGTTAAATGTTTTGGCTTCATGCACCACTGAGCAACTTTAATAGGAATGAACAGCATCCGGCCTCCAATGCTGTATCGAGGTCTTTTTATACATCCATGCTTTGCCCCCAGAGGCTTATCATTGTCAGACTACTAGGTGGCGGGTTTGGTGATTATGGGCTTTTGGTTCAAGTTTTTGTTCTTATCTATAGACATTTTTCCTTTTTACAGGTTTTTTTATTGAAAACACCTCACCTATGATTATGAGACATATTATTCACAGTTTAGCATACCTGCCGAAGAGCTGCATCACTCGTGCACATACACCAAGCCAAACATTCGACCTATAAATCTGATGTTTTGGTGCTTTTTTTTTTTCTTCATTTGTGATATGAAAACATCAGATTTCCAAACTGTCAGAGTCAAAAGAGTGTCTCCTTTGTAATAGTTCAATAGCAAAATCCTACAGCACCACAGAGCATGTCTGTCAATCACACTGGATGGTGGTAGAAGACGTACCACTGTCCTCTCGATCCGGGTCAATCCGGACCTCGAACCGAAGTTCTTTACTTGCCAAAATTACAAATAATACACCGCTAAACCAAGTACTTCATAACTTTGGGACCTTAATATGTTGGAGAGAAAATATGGATTTATTCCCCACGACAGATGTGAGAATCATATCTGTATATCTAAACTGATGTGTTCTTGTTAAAGCTTTGCCTCATATTGGCAGAATCTTAACAGTTAAGTAAGTATCACCAACAGGAAGTCATGGCAAATGATTTGAAATTGCTTTTACAACAACACTAACACAAACAACTTTTTTTTTATGGCTCTGGGACACTCTGCATGGCAGCCCACTATTGATGCAAAGCACTTTCAATCAAATTTCTTCAATAGTTCAGAAAAAAGTCACCCTTCCAGTCATAATTGTTTTCAACCACCGTAGACCTTAATATGGTAGTCTGTAACAACTGATTGCTTTGGTAGCATTTCAATCAAAGTCTCCCTCTGTGAACCTGTCTCATTTCCACATGTGGTGTTTGCTCAGTTGGTATAAAATGGAAATAGGAAAGGTCTTTGATGCAGAGCCCGGGATCAATGAATCACTTGATGAATGTACAGGTGGGGGCATCTCAAGGTTGCACTCTTAACAGTTTATGAAAGTATTCAAAACAGACGAGTTTCAAAAAGCAGCCAAGGTGAACACACAAGGAGAAATAGGGAATAAACAAACACTGGAAGGTGTGCAAGCCAATAAAATCAGTTAGGGCCTCATCAACAAGTCAGCAGGACTGAATTGGCCGAGTCACTATCAAAATATGCAAAGTCATTTAAAGCAAGCAAGATATGAAGGGACCATATTGGAAATTCTGAAAGGGCAAAGATATATTAGGTGTGATGCAAGCCAACTGAGCAGTCAGCAACTTTATATTATATATTCAATTTAATAATATATTGAGTTTATAGTTCTCTAATTTACACTGCATATTATACTTTTGATGCTTTAATTTAGACTGACAAAGAAGTCCAATGGAAGAACAATCTGCAACAGAAGCTACAAGCAGCTGATAGCAAGGCAGTGCTGTGAGTCATAATACACTGACAATAGAACTACAGGATGTCCATGGGGTCTTAATAAGTAATAACACTTGATAAATCAATTAAGTGACAATTACTAAAACAGAAAACATTCTCATTGCACAAAATAAAGCACTAGCAAACAGTGTGCAGTGATGGCAAGCTGCACAGACCAATAACAACGAACTGAGCAACCAAAGGGTGATCAACCCACACTCTAAGAAACTGACATGCAATTGCTTGTGGGCAAAAAACAGGCAGTGTAACAATACTTTTTGAATCAGTTTGGTAACATTACACAACACAATACAGGTGATAACAGCTGTGAAAAAGAAGAGATGGACTAGAGATGCACTGATCCAGCTTTTTCAGTTTCAATACTGATCCCGATGCTGTGGCTTTGAGTATCAGCCGATACCCGATACCGATCTGATACCATAGTTGACCTAAAAAGCTATATACCTTTACATGTAGAACAGAAAAGACTAGAGGCATCAGGCATTGATGACTACACAGTTCTTTCCTAAGATAAAATGAAACAAGATGAAACAGAATAATGCAATGATGAACTATTAATTTCTAACAAAAATAAACAATTGTGCAACGGCAGTTGAAATAGTGTGAAATACCTCCACACAGCAGATTCTCTCCTTCGCTTCATGATGTATGACGTAGCTTGTGTTGCAATAGATCTAAAGGGAAAGGATCGCCTCAGGTATAGGTTGCATTTTCCGATACCCGATCCATCTACTTTGATGATATTGGGGCCGATATTCGATCCAGATATCGGATCGGTGCATCCCTAAGCTGGACACCAGAATCAGATGATTGTATTTGTGGTACACATTTCATTTCAGGTAAGTAACGTCAGCTAAGAAATTAGACAGGATTTGCAGGAGTCCTTGTCAGTCACTGTAAACGCTCGCCATTGAAAGTGAAAGTAAAATCCAACCCCAGATTCATTCTTGTTTGGCATTTTGCCCTCGCTATATTAGCGGGATTTTATTCAAAGCTGTGTCTCTTTGATGCCTGCTGCCAGGGCTTGGCGATATGGCCTATAAATAACACTGAGATATTTTTAGGCTATATCGTGATACATGATATATATATCTTGATATCTTGAAATCCATAAATTACTAAACTTTTAAATACACTACAGTTAGAAAAAGTTAAAACAGCTCCTGTTACATAACCAAGTTATATAAAGTAAAGTTATAATAAAGCGAATTAACAAAGTGTTGTAATGACATAAATCAACACTCACCACTGGTGCTTTTATTCTGAAACACCTGGCTCATCTCAGGCCGAAAGTGTGAATGTTGTTTCTGTGAACTTGATGCTTCCATTCAAGTCAGATTTTAGCAGTTAGCAAAAAAGTTAATAAACTGTTACAGCAGCGTAACAGTGAGGATTGATTTACTGTGAACTAGAAACAAACTAACAATTCTCTAGTTCATATATGAAGAATATTTCCAAGTCCTACTGGTGCTCCATGGTCACAAATTGTGACTAAACAGTGGTAGTCTGGAGCCCTGCAAATACAAAACACACCTCAACTGTTTGAAGTATCATTAAACTCTTTAAAAGATAAATGATGCCACAGTGTTGTTAAGCATAAGGACTTAGTCACTGTGAGTTGGAAGCAAACAGCTCAGATATTCAGATATTAATATCGGTATTTGCAAGTTGCACTCAGTTCCATAGTCACAAAATGACCACTGGGAAAACAGGGCGGAAGCCATAGGAGAGAGCAAGAGGCCTGAAACGCTGAAGCAAGTCTCATGCCAATGGCTTAAATAATGATGTGACAATTAATATTTAATGATCGTGATATAGTCATTATATACATTCCAAGTTGTGATACATCGAGTATGATTTATGTTTATCGTCGCCCACCCCTACTTGCTGCATATGTTCTGGCACCTGGTTACTACCTTCATGCAAACTTTAGCATCGCTTTGGGACACCGACATGCACAAAGACAGAAATATTGATTGATCCTTTGATTCGTTTTCTGTAACCGCTTATTCTGCTAGGGATCACAGGAACTGGAGCCTATCCAAGCTGACATGGGCGAGAGGCGGGGTACATCCTGGACAGGGCGCCAGAGTATCACAGGGCTGACACATAGAGAGAGACAACCATTCATGCCCACATTCACACCTATGTCCGAATTTATAGTCGCTAATTAACCTGCATGTCTTTGGACTGTGGGAGGAAGCTGGAGTACCCAAAGAAAACCCACGCTGACACGGGGAGAACATGCAAACTCTGCACAGAATGGCTCCCCCATGTGTGCTTGGTTGTTTTACACATCTCAGTCATTGTGAAGCTGGGTGCACATGCAAAAGCCTTGTTTCCGCTCTATTCTTTAAGTACAGATGAATGTGTCCTCCTCACCTACACTCCATATGTTAGCTCAATACAACGGATAAGTACACAACATTTTGGCCAAAACGCTTTGTTATATATATATATATATATATATATATATATATATATACACACATATATATATATATATATATATATATATATATATATACATATACACACACACATATACATATATATATATATATATATATATTTATTATATACTATGACATACTTCTGTCATACTATACTATGGTAACAGTTACTATGGTAACTTCCGTCATACAATACTACTACATACTATACTATGACTTTTTTCCATAATTTTGGACGACATACTATACTATGACTTTTTATCAAGATTTTGGACGACATACTATACTATGACTTTTTTTCATGATTTTGGACAACATACTATACTATGACTTTTTATCAAGATTTTTAACGACATACTATACTGTGACTTTTTTTCATGATTTTGGACAACATACTATACTGTGACTTTTTATCAAGATTTTGGACGACATACTATACTGTGACTTTTTTTCATGATTTTGGACAACATACTATACTGTGACTTTTTAATCAAGATTTTGGACGACATACTATACTGTGACTTTTTTTCATGATTTTGGACGACATACTATACTGTGACTTTTTATCAAGATTTTGGACGACATACTATACTGTGACTTTTTTTCATGATTTTGGACGACATACTATACTATGACTTTTTATCATGATTTTGGACGACATTCTATACTATGACTTCTTTCATGATTTTTAACGACATACTATACTATGACTTTTTATCAAGATTCTGGACGACATACTATACTATGACTTTTTATCATGATTTTGGACGACATACTATACTGTGACTTTTTATCATGATTTTGGACGACATACTATACTATGACTTTTTCATGATTTTTAACGACATACTATACTATGACTTTTTATCATGATTTTGGACGACATACTATACTATGACTTTTTCATGATTTTTAACGACATACTATACTATGACTTTTTATCATGATTTTGGACGACATACTATACTATGACTTTTTTTCATGATTTTTAACGACATACTATACTATGACTTTTTATCATGATTTTGATTTTTGATGACAGCACATTTTTATGACATACTATACTGTGACTTTTTTGAGCACATTTTTATGACGTGATGGCCCCTGAGTTTCTGAGGTTGCTGTGGTATACCAGTGACCCTCTGTTCTTGAAGGTATCACAGAGTGCAGCGGCTGATTTGGAGCACCTGCGCTACTTGTCCTCTCTCTTCACTTGGACTCATCCCCTCTGGCATCAGAACATTTTGGCTTTTGTTTGCTTTTTTTTCTGTTTTTTTTTTTTGGTTCTCACTCTACAACACCTTACACTACACTATTTTCACTCACTCACATCCACATCACTGATTTACTGATTGGCCACACTCCACGAGAAGTTCCTTTTAATTGTTTATTTTGTTGCAATAAAAATCTTTTTGATTTAACACCATCCACTGTGTCCTGTCCACTATGTATTATGGCCTAGGAGCTGTATTATGATATACTAGATATTACGCTATGTCTTTTTTTTTTTTTTAAACATTTTTTTAATATACTATACTATGACTTTTTATCATGATTTTGGACGACATACTATACTATGACTTTTTTTATGATTTTGGACGACATACTATACTATGACTTTTTTCATGATTTTTAACGACATATTATACTATGACTTTTTATCATGATTTTGGACGACATTCTATACTATGACTTTTTCATGATTTTTAACGACATACTATACTATGACTTTTTATCATGATTTTGGATGACATACTATACTATGACTTTTTTCCATGATTTTTAACGACATACTATACTATGACTTTTTATCATGATTTTGGACGATACTGCTATACTATGACTTTTTTTAAGGTTTTTAACAACATACTATACTATGACTTTTTTACAAGGTTTTGGACGACATGCTATACTATGACTTTTTTTCAATGTTTTTAACAACATACTATACTAAAAGTCAATGTAAAGTATGTCATCCAAAATCATGGAAAAAAAGTCATAGTATAGTATGTTGTCCAAAATCATGAAAAAAAGTCATAGTATAGCATGTCGTCCAAAATTATGGAAAAAAGTCATAGTATAGTATGTCTTCCAAAACCTTGAAAAAAAGTCAAAGTATGTCGTCTAAAATCATGGAAAAAAGTCAAAGTAAAGTATGTCGTCCAAAACCTTGAAAAAAAGTCAAAGTAAAGTATGTCGTCCAAAATCATGGAAAAAAGTCATAGTATAGTATGTTGTCCAAAATCATGATAAAAAGTCATAGTATAGCATGTCGTCCAAAATCATGATAAAAAGTCATAGTATAGCGTGTCGTCCAAAATCATGGAAAAAGTCATAGTATAGTATGTCTTCCAAAACCTTGAAAAAAAGTCAAAGTAAAGTATGTAGTCCAAAATCATGGAAAAAAGTCATAGTATAGTATGTTGTCCAAAATCATGGAAAAAGTCATAGTATAGTATGTCTTCCAAGACCCTGAAAAAAAGTCAAAGTAAAGTATGTCGTCCAAAATCATGGAAAAAAAGTCATAGTATAGTATGTTGTCCAAAATCATGGAAAAAAGTCAGAGTATAGTATGTCATCCAAAATCATGGAAAAAAGTCATAGTATAGTGTGTTGTCCAAAATCATGGAAAAAAGTCAAAGTAAAGTATGTTGTCCAAAATCATGGAAAAAAGTCATATTATAACATGTCGTCCAAAACCTTGAAAAAAAGTCATAGTATAGTATGTTGTCCAAAATCATGGAAAAAAGTCATAGTATAGCATGTCGTCCAAAATCATGGAAAAAAGTCATAGTATAGCATGTCGTCCAAAATCATGATAAAAAGTCATAGTAAAGTATGTCGTCCAAAATCATGGAAAAAGTCGTAGTATAGTATGTCTTCCAAAACCTTGAAAAAAAGTCAAAGTAAAGTATGTAGTCCAAAATCATGGAAAAAAGTCATAGTATAGTATGTTGTCCAAAATCATGGAAAAAAAGTCATAGTATAGTATATTGTCCAAAATCATGGAAAAAAGTCATATTATAGCATGTCGTCCAAAACCTTGAAAAAAAGTCATAGTATAGTATGTTGTCCAAAATCATGGAAAAAAGTCATAGTATAGCATGTCGTCCAAAATCATGGAAAAAAGTCATAGTAAAGTATGTCGTCCAAAATCATGGAAAAAAGTCATAGTATAGTATGTCGTCCAAAACCTTGAAAAAAAGTCATAGTATAGTATGTCATCCAAAATCATGATAAAAAGTCATAGTGAAGTATGTTGTCCAAAATCATGGAAAAAAGTCATATTATAGCATGTCGTCCAAAACCTTGAAAAAAAGTCATAGTATAGTATGTCATCCAAAATCATGATAAAAAGTCATAGTGAAGTATGTTGTCCAAAATCATGGAAAAAAGTCATATTATAGCATGTCGTCCAAAATCTTGAAAAAAAGTCATAGTATAGTATGTCATCCAAAATCATGTTAAAAAGTCATAGTAAAGTATGTCGTCCAAAATCATGGAAAAAAGTCATATTATAGCATGTCGTCCAAAACCTTGAAAAAAAGTCAAAGTAAAGTATGTCGTCCAAAATCATGGAAAAAAGTCATAGTATAGCATGTTGTCCAAAACCTTGAAAAAAAGTCAAAGTAAAGTATGTCGTCCAAAATTATGGAAAAAAGTCATAGTATAGTATGTCGTCCAAAACCTTGAAAAAAAGCCATAGTAAAGTATGTCTTCCAAAATCATGGAAAAAAGTCATAGTATAGTATGTCTTCCAAAACCTTGAAAAAAAGTCATAGAAAAGTATGTTGTCCAAAATCATGAAAAAAAGTCATGCTATAGTATGTCTTCCAAAACCTTGAAAAAAAAGTCATGGTATAGTATGTAGTCCAAAGTCATGGAAAAAAGTCATAGTATAGTATGTCATCCAAAACCTTGAAAAAAAGTCAAAGTAAAGTATGTCGTCCAAAATCATGAAAAAAAGTCATGGTATAGTATGTCTTCCAAAACCTTGAAAAAAAGTCATAGTATCGTATGTAGTCCAAAATCATGGAAAAAGGTCACAGTATAGTATGTCTTCCAAAACCTTGAAAAAAAGTCATAGTACAATATGTCGTCCAAAACCTTGAAAAAAAGTCAAAGTAAAGTATGTCGTCCAAAATCATGAAAAAAAGTCATGGTATAGTATGTCTTCCAAAACCTTGAAAAAAAGTCATAGTATAATATGTCGTCCAAAACCTTGCAAAAAAGTCATAGTAAAGTATGTCGTCCAAAATCATGAAAAAAAGTCATGGTATAGCATGTCTTCCAAAACCTTGAAAAAAAGTCATAGTATAGTATGTTGTCCAAAGTCATGAAAAAAAGTCATGGTATAGTATGTCTTCCAAAACCTTGAAAAAAAGTCATGGTATAGTATGTCTTCCAAAACCTTGAAAAAAAGTCATAGTATAGTATGTCGTCCAAAATCATGGAAAAAAGTCATAGTATAGTATGTCGTCCAAAATCATGAAAAACAGTCATGGTATAGTATGTCGTCCAAAATCATGGAAAAAAGTCATAGTCGTCCAAAATGTTGAAAAAAAGTCATAGTATAGTATGTTGTCCAAAATCACATACTATACTATGAATAGTTTTTGCTTTCAGAATATGAAATGTTTTTCACTAAGGGCATCCAACACATTGTTAGCTTGGTTAGATTCTACAAAATTCATCCACTTCAATTTATAGACACCATTGGCATT
Organism: Epinephelus lanceolatus; assembly: GCF_041903045.1. Lineage (NCBI taxonomy): Eukaryota > Metazoa > Chordata > Actinopteri > Perciformes > Serranidae > Epinephelus > Epinephelus lanceolatus. Next base: position 43,439,142 of record NC_135736.1, read on the forward strand.
AAAATGATAAGTCATTCAGATTTGCTGGCATCATAAACAAGAGAAACAATGGAGAAAGAGGTAGGACCCGCCCTCTGAGACAGTCCTGAAATAAGAATGTGAATATGTGTTGTAAGTAAATGTTGTTGCGTGTACTTTTTCCATTACCTTGCTGGATACAAAGTCTTCTTGAGCTTTTCTGTGTAAATGGACTCTGTCATGAGTCTCTGTGACCACCATTCTACGAACTTTGGGGGCCTTTTCTTAAAGTCATGGCTTGGTGACAGTCATAATGTAATGTGATGTATTTAGCTAATTTCTGGAGTATAAACAAAACTGATATAATTGGAAAGCTAAGAATCTCCTGTTTCCAAACATATATAGTTTTTAATTGGCAACACACATTATTATTGGCCTAAAACAAAGGAAAAAATAACATTGCATGTACCTTTTTATACACTGTTTAATATGTTACATTTTTAAACATTGTGGTCTCTCACAAAGAGATTCAAATCATATAAAGGTGTTGAAATGATGACTAGTATATATGAATTACAGTAAGAGATACTGAGGAATGGCAGATGGAGATCCTACAGTTAATAACAAGAGCTCCCTCATAACATATCACTGGATAAGGACAGAAAGCAGAAGTGACACTTTGTGTCTAATTTACTCACCGTTAAATGTCTGTAATTGTGGTGAGTTAATGGGATATAAAGCCCATTAAATTGTTCTTAGCGCATGACCAAAAGAGCTTATCATTTTTATTTTGACATGAGCCTGTTCTGGAAAAGGGAGGCCAACTCCTTTAATTAGTCTGGGCAGAGTGTGTTTGTGCTCAACTAGTGGCTTTTTGTACAAGAATGAATCCAATCAGTTATAAACCAACTGGCACCGCTCAGTGCCAGCCTGAATACTCATCCTTTTGACTGAGGCTTTTGAGAACAAATGTAAAAGGTTGCACATTCCATATGACAGAACTACACATTTGTGTGTGCATTTTTGCAAAATATGTTTTTGTAAAGACTATCTGTCAGTAGAGTTACATTTGCTATTGACTTTTTTTTTGGCCAGAAAATGACCAGTCCATGTTCCAGTATTCATTATTACAAGTATGAACTCTTTGAAACCTCACAGTTAAGAGCCTATACAACATTTGTGTATAGGTTGTGTCAGTGTGCAGCTTGTTTTGGCACTTTGCACTTCTAGGTTTTTGAAAAAAAAAAAAAAAAAAAAAAAAATGTAGTTGCCCACATTTGCCCAAAGAGGCAGCCTCTTTTGCTCCATCTGATGGCCATTAAAGGAGATGTCTCTTAAGCTGTGTATCCCTCTGATGTATGCTTAAGCAGCAGTTTTCTTCTGTTAATCAGCCCCTCCAGGATGTTGTGTAGTTGTGATCACATTTAATGCAAATTCAACCAATCCCCAGAAATTATGTGCAGTCATTGCTCAACCTAGTCTCACACCTAAAAAATCCGGCATCAGACACCGACAAACAAAGCCATCCTTTCACATTGGCATGATACACGGACACTCAGTAGTGTCAGGAGGAAATGCTGTGGGACAAGAACAAAAGTTACATTTTTGTTACAAAGAAACATGCTTTTGTTGCCTAAACTGAACCACAGGCTGCTGAAGGGAAAAAAAGTAAATTTGCGGTGTTGCGCCAACGTAGTGTATTTATTTGGAAAGAGTATGTTTTGAAAAAAGACAATACATGTAACAGGCAGAACTTGACATACCATCAGAGCGTTAACAACCAGCGCACCCAAGGTACACATTCTGTGTTTGATGGCAAATCTGACCTATAGTGTCTAGTGAGTTTCACCAATCACAGCCGTCCCCTGCATGTCACCAAACTCACTTCCTTGCTTCTGGTTGTAAAGATGCAGATATGAGCAACATGAATGTTTACTGTGAAAGACCATGCAAAGCAATTCCCTGTTGTTCTGCACAAAAACAGGGGTAAACTGAGTTTCCTCTCAAAATCAGAGTCATGACAAACACTTTTCTGACCTAATGTGCTGACAACAGTCCATCAAAGATCCATCCTGTTGCCCAAATTGGGATCCTTCTATTACATCATAGCCTATCAGTAGTGGGGTCACATATGTTACTTTTTGTGTGAATAATTAGGTTATATCATTTGATTATTTTATACCTAAATAATGTAAATTCAGACTGCATAAGGCACACACATATTTGAAATTGAAGCTTTAGTTTTGCAGCAGGGATAGCCCATTATTCCCTCTAAGTCAGAGAGGGTGTTATTGTCACTGTGTTTGGCAACACGATTTCGATGTCACCCCTGTTGTGCCTTCACTATTGAAATTCCAAGGGAAGTCTCATCTCAGGGCATCTCTATTCATCCAATATTCATGTTCAGTCGTGCTCCTCTGGTCATTCCCAACGGACTGCACCACTCTGGAGAGACTCTGCATAGATCAACATGTTTTCTTTCTCTCCATTCCTGTTACCATGCATCTATCTCCTCTTGAATTTTTGGGAATGTCTTGTCTAATGCCTCTTTTCATGCTTTCCTTTTTCATTATTATATGAGCCTCATTCCCCTGTGTTAACCCCAAACCTCTCATTTAAAGAACTGTGCACTGCTGCTGGTCTTCAGATTCAGTCTTTACTCCTTAATTGTTTGTCTGTCACCTGTGTAACCGTATTATGCATTCATATACCCACAGAGGGTATTTTAGAGAAAGCATTTGTTTTTTGTCCCCCGTGGCGATGCAGGAGTACAAACAATCACTCACATCGACCGAGTCACTCAGCTTGGCATCGATCGGCATTGTGCTCTGGGCCATCAGGATGTGAGACCGAGCTCCAGGGACCTCATGCTTACTCTATGCTGTTGTTGAGTCCACTGTGCTTCCTTTTGATTATGTTTACTTCTTTGTTACATAAATCCTATGATTTTATCTTAGGCTCAGATTACCAAACAAACTATAAATGTTAAAAGAAAGACCAGATTAGCTAAAAGCAGAAAATAGTATTTTCATGACAGTCCTATCTACATCAAAACTCCTCAGCTTCCTTAAAAAGACTAGGCATTAGTTTTTCTTCTTACAGATGTCATTAGTGTTCACATCAAAATTCAACTTGTCATCTCAGACAGTGCCCACATACTTAAATGGCTGCACTGTTGCCACTGGCTCCCCCTTGATCACACAAAGAGCAGGAAGGCAGGGCCTCCTCTGAAAATCAATAAACATCTCAATGGTGTAGGCTTTAAGGGTTATCCATTGTTCACTGTCTCTCTTCAATGACACATTTAGTGGTTATTGGATCCTAAAGCATTTAAAAAATGTATATGAATTTCAACTGCCATATATTCTTATCCTCACTCGGAGAAAAAGAGTGTCAAAGTGCACTGCATTCAACCCCTGCTCTTGCCTGACAAGGACTCGATGCACGAGCCTGCTATTTTGACATATCCCATCGAGACACAAGTGTTGGCGAACCAACCCTGTTATATGGATGATAAACAAGGTGCAGACTTTTCAATCAGGAGAGACAGATGAGTGAAGATAAAGTTTAATACTGAATATAAGTGAACACATTAACAGATTAAAATTTAACAGAAGACTTTGGCACTTGGACACCAGAGGGAGATTTTTGTGATCAAAGGATCAAATGACTCTGGGGATGATGCCTGATGAGGCAGGTGAGGATGATGAATCAGATTAGGTGGAGATGGGGAAGTGGAGGCTATGCATGACAGCAGCATGAGAGGACTACAAGCAGCCCTAGGACCAATGAACTCAGAGCTATAATTTAAAATTACACTGTGTATTTTCATTAGTTGAGTTTTAATAGATCTGTATACTAGCCCACTCATATTGGCACAGCTCAAATAAGCTAGCTCCCATGTTACCCGATTGTCAATTTCAGTGGGCTTCAGTCCATTGATATTGATATTTACAGTCTCTTGACTCCATCTAGCCTATCGAGGTTTAATTCAGCCAATGCGATGATGTCAGTCTCGTGACAAACTGCATGCACAGTAAGTGTTTGTATGACAAACACGGCAATCTGCCGGAGAAGAGCAACAGGAATGGGAGTGGAGCAAGCCAACTGTGGCATACTATATATACAGAGAGGGAGAACAAACAGACTGATAGACAGATGGAGAGAAATAGGCTGGCAGCAAAACAGGCATAGGGAATAGTGTATTGATTCAAAACATGGGTGGGTGAAGAGAGAGACAATGAGACTGAGAATGAGTTAGAAAAAAAGAGAACACTGGAGGACACTATATGACTGTAAAATATGGATCAGAAGGTACGGCTGTAGATATGAGGTCAAATCATTGTTTACTCATGTATTTAGCATCGTTTTGAGATATTTTTACTTAATATAGGAGCTTAATGTAATCAACATTTTGAATTGGACCATTCTGCAAAATGAGATTTCATATGTTTCATATGTAACTGAGTTTTTCTGCACTCCGGTATTCAGGTTTCCTTTAAGACAAATTAGATTTATAACTTTTTAATTCAACTTGGAATGAAATTTAAGACCAATTTTTTAATCATTAAATAAAGAAAATGCCTACTAAGGGTTAAGGACAATTTTGCCAAAATGCTGACTTCAACATAGAATATGATTTATATAATATGATTTGTCCTGCGGTGCAGACGGGAGTAGAGGAGAACTGGGAAGTACCTGGCGTTTGTTGGCCAGTTTTCTGTGCGATTTTGTAAATCTCACTCTGCATGTGGGAATCCACTGCTTCAATTCCCATCGTGCAGTGTGTGACAAATGTTTTGCAGGAAATACACCAAACCATGTATACTTTGCCTTTCACCTGTTTCAACCATGCCATTAAATGTTGGTTCAAAAGTCAGTTTTCATTAAATTTGCACTTCTCCATGTCTTCCAGCGTACAGTGACAGCTAGCTAGCAGATAGTTGATGAGCAGGAAACAAAATATGAGCGTTGTTGGCTCGACTATCCTGATTTGCATGATGTTAATACCAGAGGCATTCTATAAATTACCTTAAAGGTAGGATCTGGAGGATTTTCAAACAAAACAAAATATAGATATATACAAATGAAATCCTGCTTAATCATCACCTATGGGCTTCTACTCGTGTGTGGTGGTGACTCTGTTTGCAGAGCTCCTGCCCTTTAACTGTATTTTGATGTTTTTGTGAGCTAGGACCGCTTCTGGGCGGAGATTTCCCCAGCCAATGAGAGAGCGCAGGTGTCGTGCCCGAGCATGTCCGAGCGTGCAGCAGTGCGAGCCTTGCCTGAACCTCTTCTGTGAAGCCTTCTTCCGTACCTCCGGGCTCTGTACACCGGGGAGAGTTGAGCCTGATAGCAGGGGTCAGATTTGAATGTGTGTTTATAAACAGCAACTGGAAAATCCTCCAGACCCTACCTTTAAGACCATACCTCCAATTACTTTGACATTTAATTCTAACATAACAAAAAGATTAACAAAATCCCACTTCCCATGTCTCAGCATCTTTATGACATTTGAAGGATTGATTTAAGACTTTTTATCACCAATTAAAGCCTTATTTTTAGATTAATGATTTCAAAGCCTTTTAAGACTTTTAAAGAATTAATAACTGAGTACTTCTTCCCCTGCTGATTTTGGTTCACTAGAGAATGGGTCCAGAACGTGTTTAGCCTAGCTTAGCCACAGTATTTTGAACTATTTCCTTAGTTATTCCCTTACTTTGCCACTATAGAGGACACATCCGTAAACGTCATCATAAATGCTAAAAGCAGAGAGGTCTATTATTTGTATTATTTTTCTGTGTCTCGCTTTATCGCTAGGTTCAGGGAAGTGGCTGCTAATGTTTGTTTGCTGGACTGCACATCATGGACAACCCAGTGTCCATGATGAACGCTGACCACCGCTTGGTCAGCGACTTTTGGCAAAAGAGACTGACGAAAAAAGCCTTTTATGTTGGCATGATACGCGGCCATTGCTGTTTAATGGTGCCTACTGGCGTCAGTGGGAAACGCTGCAGAACAACAACAAAAGTTGAGGCTGAGTAGGGTGAGTGGGAGGGGTGGTGGATGGGTCCAACAACCACTGTCTTTCACTTGAGAGGCCGGTGTTTGCTTGTCAAGATTGTAAAGCCATACCATGTTCTTTTTTCCTAAACCCAACCACGTCCGTTTGTTGTTAATGGAAAAAACAAATGTCAATCTGCGGTGTTGTACTGATTAAGCATTAAGCATTAAGAGCATTAAGAAGCAACACACCCAGGGTACCTTGCACGTCATATGTTGACAAGAAAAGTCCATGACCAAACGTTGATATGTGACGAGGTCGGAGTGAGAAGGTGTTGATGTGGAAGCAAACCAGAGAGAAAGCATGACACCTTGGTTCAGCTTTGACTCCTGTACTCTCTGTACCTGAGCCCATCATTACAAAATAATAGCTTATATTATTGAAGGAAACACTGAAACATTCAGGTGTGCAATCAACTGTGTAATAAGTGGTATAGTTAATATGGCTGAACATCTAACCATGTTGCAATGTTTAGATCTCAGCAAAAATATGATCTGTGAATAAACTACAGTTGTATACTCACTTTTCTTTAACCTCAATCATTTCTCAAGTTTCTCACTTTACCCTTATAAATAATATGAAAGAAAAAGGTTTTACAGATACATTTCATGGACCTTTGTCCAACATCCCATGTAATTCCATGAACATAAAGGCATCAGTGACAATACAAAGAACTCTCTGCCTTGTTATTGAAAAAAAAAAACACAGGAAAACGATTTTTCAAATGTGTTTTATGAGAGATAATAGTGATAAAACATTGGGGATTATGGTTTTCAATCTCTGAGATATATTTCCTTTAATGTTAAGCCAACGCGTCGCATCAGTCGATAAAGCTAAATTTGCTGATTTAGGAGAAACGGCCAATGAAAGGGATAAAGGCTAGTGAAATGAGCCGCTCAGCACAAAAGCCAGTCGGAGTCACATTCACACAGTCAAGGACAGAAACTTTAGCAGAGAAGGATTTCACAAGCATTTATTCACTTAAGCTCTCTACACTTTAAGCAGATTTATTGTGAAATCGAGTCACTGAGACTCAGAAAGCTGCTAACCTGAGATGAATTTCATTAGTTTGGATTTTACTTAGTGGCCCCTTGTAGTTGAAATCCTGTTTTAGCAGCTTTTCCACCCTGATACAAATTCAATTTTGAGAGGAAACTTAAAGTTTTGGCACAAAATATTATATAAACAGTTTTCAAACAAACCCAAGGCTTCCAAACCCCAGAGGTTCCAGGCAAAAGACTCTCTGCAGGGATATAGAGCTTATTAGAATTAAATCAAGAAAACTGCTGAATGACTGGTGAAATCACATCAACTCTCCTGTTGGTGCTGCTTGAATTAATTTTATATTTTAGTGAGTACATGTGATGATTTTTCCTTTAATTCTCTAGGTTATTATTCTCTATATGACACTTTGCAAGAGCCTTGCTTTGTACTTTATCAGCCTACCAGACATGCCTTGTCAAACTTTAACTCATCCAGCTCAAAGCTCTTGGCTTGACTGGTTGACAGCTAACACAGGACATCTTTGTCATTGTCTTTATGTCAACCCCTGGGCCTGCTTTACAAAGATCAAGTGTCTAACATAGATCATTTGGTTACAATGCAGTGTTCTGCTGGAAAAACCCACCCACCCAGTCACCACTGCAGACCACATATCCTCCTTATGGCAATAATACTTCCCGATGGTAGTGCCTCCCCCAGGGGGACAATGCACCATGCCACACTTCAAAAACTGCTCAGCAATGGCCCGAGGAACATGAAAAAGAGCTTAAGGCATCAACCTGGCCTCAAAATCCCCTAGATCCCAATCTGATTGAGCATCTGTGGGATGGGCTGGTACCCCAGAGGTACCCCTGATCCACAGTGGGGCCTCCTTGGATCTGACCTGGCTCTGACCTGTCAAGGTAAAGACATGCATTTGGGGTTGTCCTGTGGTGTCTGGTACCAGGGCATTGGTGGCAGATCCTGAGGGGAGTCCTGTGGGTTGTGAAGTAGGGTATCAGCACGTCCCACAAGTGTTTAATCAGTTTAGGATCTGGAGAATTTGGAGACCAGGTGAATGTTTTCACAGTGTGGCATGGTGCACTGTCCTGCTGGGGGGCCCACTGCCACTGGGGAGTGCCGTTGCAATGAGGGGGGCACGTGGTGGGCAGCGGTGTTTGGGTGGATGGTGTGTGTCAAGTGGCATCCACATGTATGCCAGGACCCACGTTTTCCCAGCAGAATATTGCACTAGAAAGAGGCGATTCATGTTATTCACTCCACCAGCCAGTGGTTTTAATGTATTGGCTGATCAGTGTATGTCTGCTGTACAGACGGAGCCCGCTTTGTGATCCATATTCCCAAAATGCCGGTCTTGAGTAGCGATATTGATGTCTTAACTGACTGATTATCTGCCTTGCAGACTCTTAAAAGAGTCAAAATGTTCTTTCACTGGAGCTACACGGTTTCTTCATTTGCATCCATTTAAAGCTCCTGCATTCTAAATGAGGTTCAGACATTTTGAATTAGGCAGAGAGATTCAAGATTAATTAGTCAGGAGCTGCAGTTGTAAACAAGATGAGATAAAACCACGGGATGATTCAGAGTTGGTAGAGCAAAAAATAACCCTGTTAATAAATAAAGATTAATATTTTTTTCCCCTTTCAGTACTTTTGGCTGCCATCCAAAACAGTGTAACTGGATTAATATAATACTTCATAAAGACTTAATGTTGTCTCAAACATCATTTGTTCTTGATATTTTCTCTGAAGTCTAGTTCTTAGCTCAACATGCGTGGTCTCTTGACCATGTGTGTAAAACCAAAATGTCTGTTACAGAGGACACAAAGTTGATTCCTGTGTCAGTCAGGTCTCGGTCGGCCAGCAGGGGTCATTGTTGTGTAAGGATTTATTTAAATGCAGCTGCATGAGAACGCAGCTAGTCACAAGTCATTAGTATATGCTAGTGTGCTTGAGCGTGATGGCACCAGTCTGGCATGTTTCCACGGAATAGTATTATCTCCAGTAAAGCTGATACTGTAAAGGCAGCTATTGAATATAGAATTTTGTAAATGTGTGTGTGCTGTTTCTTCAGACGTTGGCAGAGAAAGAGAGAATCGCAGATAAAGGAGAAAGAAGGAGAGAAAGGGAAGTTGTCTGATGTATTTATGGTGCTTCATTAGGTGAGGGTGGCTTCCACTTTTGGACCTATTTCTCCCTGATTCAGCTGTTATCATCCCTGCCGGCTGCTCACTCACACACACACACACACACACACACACACACACACACACACACACACACACACACTACTCTGTATTTCTGCTCCAGCCTGCTGTCTGTCTCCTTCCATCCAACTCTATGGGAGCATCCAGAGACAGCGAGGGCCAAGAGGAGCCAGACACACCAGCCAAGTTGTGACTCTGCATCCGGCTCCCAGTATGTCCGAGCCAAAGTCTGAATCTCTTACTTTCTATCTCTTCTGTTCCTGCATCTGTCAACTTGTTTGTCTCTTCTTTCTCCAAGATGTCAAGTGCTCTCTGTTTGTTTTTTCTACGGTTTCATCTTCAGCTCTCTTCCAGGACCACTGCTCTGTTTCGCTTAATGTCTACTGGATCAAATGAAAAATCTTTAAAAAATAAAACAACAGTCCACGCTGAAATATCACACCAACTATTGGATTACCATCCATGGTTGCCAGAGGAAGAATCCTCCATGTCTTTTGTGATCGCCTGACCTTTCCTCTCTGCCACCATAAGGTTAACATTTTTTTTTTTTTTTAATGAAATGTCTCAAAACTGACAGATGTTTTTTTAAAATTGGGTACAGATATCTATGGTGCCAAGATGATGAATCCAAACAACTTTAGTGATCCCTGGACTTGGCGCAAGTGAGTCACATTCCCTCAAGGAACAAACTGATGACATTTTGGATACAGCAACTTCTGATCACCATGCCCAAGCTTCTCCAGTCCAGCTTCTCTGGCATGGTAATCAGAGGCAAACAGCAAGCCTGCCAAAACACTTGGTTGTGAATTCTCTGATGAATTTGATCAAATTAAATGTGAAAACACCACGTCAAAGCCTTATGGTCTACCTATTAGGAGTGACATTGACATTCCCCTCGAGTGCAATGGATGTTGCTTGAAGGAAATGTGTTCCGTGGATTTCTTTGATCCTTGAAGTACAGAGGTGACAAGGTGTTGCCCAGAGGAGGATACACTTGACACTCCGAAAGCTCTTGATGATCATTCAATCAGAGAGAAATTCACTTTATTCATTTTAATGCGAGGAACTTGTTACCCAAGCTTGAGGAGATCAAGCACCTTGGAGTTGTTTTAAAAGCTGCCATGTTCATAGTGCCTGAGGTAGCTCCATTCAAGATGTAGAAACTGAGCTCACCAGTTACTAGAATCTAATATAGATCAGGAAGACTTTCTTTATCCATTCACAATTTCTTCTCTATCCCACTCTCACTGCTTCCTCCAATCAGATGACTTTGGGTGTTCCATCTCCTATTTAGCCAGTCAAACTTTGCCACGATCTCCTTCAGCCATTCATGTTGCTGCTGCCAAACATTAAATCTGTTCTCCTCTCTGCTCCTGTAGCTGTCATTTTAGGTGTAGTTGTCATGCCCTCCTCCACCTCATTCACCTCCAGTCACCTTATCCAGAGCCCTGGATGAGCTCATCAAAGCCCACTCCTCTTCACATCCAGATCCTCAGCTCTTCTCAGAATGTATGACTTCACAATGGGGTCTAATCGCCTTTTCACATTTCTCATACTTATGTGTAAATGTAAATAAATATTATCTTCCCTCAGAACGAGTCTCTCCTGATTAAAGTTAGCCTAATTTCCACTTCAATGCTGTGTTATAATATTTAATAACAGCATATAATAATAAAAATCCTATTCGTTAGATGCCTAACCAAACTCAACTCAAATTCAAAAGGACTGCTGAGACACATACATTTAATCACTGTATATCACAGCAGCCCTTTCCCTAAACTGGAGAATCAGTGTTTTTTACTGTACTTGGCCTTAAGCTTAAAATGGTTCTGACATGGATTTATTTCATCACTGGAGTAATATGCAGTCAAGATAATCATTAGCAAATATATTTTTGCATTAGTGTGGGGCAAGAAAAATAAGTGGAATAATTTACAGACCGTGGCAGCAGTCACAGACTCTAACAACAGACTGTGATGTTAGTTTGAGCCATTTTCTTACTCATGCATTAATCAGAAAATATAAAATGACCACATAACAGCGTTAGTTGACGCATGGTGTAACGTTAGTGGTGCAGAAAGTTTAAGTGGCTGCTACTAACAGAAACATATTCCATGTGTTGACAAACCTAATATACAGTATCATGCTGGGTGGAGACAAAAGGAAACAAGATGGTGCTGACTTCAAAACGCTCTGGGATGATTTTGCTGTTTGTCACTGCATAGCAGCAGTCCAACGAAAGCCAACTCCTACGATAAGCCATTTAAGCTGCAGCTCGTTCGCCGAAAGAAACAAGACGTGTAGCTGCGACATGCCCTACAAACCGCGCCCACCACTAGTGCAAGACAAACCCACCAGCGCTATAGCTATCTGAACCCTGTAACAATGCTACACTGTAGTAGATAAATGAGACCAGATGTAGCAATAGTCCACTTAATAATTCATACTACACGAAGGTATGATTCACTTCACATTCACATTCTAGTAATGTTTAATGTAATCCTTCCCATTATCCTTATGCTAACCTTACCTATACCTCATAGCTAACATTAACTAATCGCTAACTTAGCATCAGCATAATTAACAAGATGTAGCCTTCTCATTACCCTTACCTGTACCTTAACAACCTTTCTTTTGATGAAATACTTCATAGCTTGCTAATTGCTAACCTAGCAATTTGGTTGGGGCTTCCTCTTCTGGGCCAAGGAGCTAAGGGAGCTGATCGTGGATTGACATGTGGGTATGGTAGGTGAATCATGTAGCTAGAGAGCAGGTCACGGATCTGCTCCAGCTGCAGTTATAACTTCTCGGAGGAATCCATGCTTTGACCAGATGTAGCTCACTATATTGTGATGCACCGGCGCATGCTTTGCAAATCAAGGTATTTCTGGGATTGATGACGTTGATTACGCTGATGAATCACCCCAGCCCTACTAGTTACTTCGTTTCATCAAAAGGAGTATGGTCATTTATAAGGAGTGATCTAACATTCAATCCACTAGCAGACTTCTCAATAGGAGGACTGGAATCAGCACAAATTGAGCTCTACTTTGATTTCTGAGATTTTATAGCTGACTAGACGAGATTTATAATTTAGAGAGTTTAAGAAGTCACATTTTCCAGTTGATTATGACATGAAAGAGAAAGCAATGAGAGGGAGTGGGGAAACAAACACACAGAGGTATAGAGAGACAAGAGGTACAGAGAGGTGAGTCTCCTGGAGGACGAAGATTCAGATAAAAACCATCTGGAATGGGGCACCGACAGCCCGGGGAGAAAGAGGGTCCCAGGACAGCAGATAGTCCAGCACAGAGAAGCCATGGTGAAAAGAGAGGACAAGGAGAAAATAGAAAATGAGGAAGGGAGGGAGAAATGAACACACAGCTTAGATGCTCAAGTGCTTGTGGGACACAAACAAACAGAGGGTTAGAGACATTCAGTGGTTTTCAGGAAGGCTACAGTATTCTTGTCTGCAGGACAAACATGGACTATAGTTCAAGACTTAATGATTCACTGAGACTGAGACCAACGCACCAGAAGGATAACAGTAACAGGTACAAGGTTTGAAATAACCAAAGAAAAAGCAGCTACCTGAAAGTTTAGGCAAAAAGTTTGGATTCACAGGCCTCAACAAAGTCATGATGTCAGCAAGAATGGGGCACGATAGGAGAAGACCCTGCAGCCTGCTGACAACTTTTGACTCTGGGGACAGACAGGAGCTCTGTGTTCTGAGAGCGGAGAGCATGTGATGGAATATAGGGTTTAAGGGGATCAGACAGGTATGAAGGAGCGTACCCACTCAACCCGTTCTCAATCCCAGATCATTAAATATTGCAGCCTGGTCAGTGGCCTGCACTTCTGTTACTGATGCACATGGCACCCTGCAGCATCTGTATGAAACACCCTGGGCTTTCAGCTAACGCCAGTGTAACCCTGTCCACCATAATAACGTATGCAAGTGGTTGTCAACCCGGGGTCCTTAAGGGGGTTTCAGGGTGCATCCAGAAACATAGAGAGGAGTTAATTTTCACAATTTAATTTACTATAAACATGAGCCCATTATGAGTGAGAGTCATAAAGGTGACCTTTCAGGGTGGGAGGGAGGGGTGGTGGATACGTCAAAGACACACAGGACTTTCGCCCAGAAGACTGGTGTCTCATGTGAAGCAGAAAGTTAACTCGAGTTTTTTTTAACCACGTAACTGTAAATGGCGTGTGTCACATGAGATACTTCTAAAAATGAGAGGAAGTCAGGTCAGATTTTCAATTTTTTTCTTGTATGTTTTTATGTAGGTGTTCCTTATTTAATTTGTGATAAAGTCATTTTGGGTTTCAGGATTTTATTTAGTCTAATGTTGTATGTCATGTTCTTGTTCTTAACATCTTGGGACCATGTTAGAAATAAGTGTCTCCACTTTGTTATCCCTTAGATTTTTTTTTCATGCCTGCCATCCATAAATAAATCACACCATGTGTTTACAATGCCACTGACAGTGTTTTCTTTATTTTTTCATTTTCTTTGAGGTGATGTAGACTTGATGTTTGTTATCAAAGGAAACAGAAAAAAGCTGTAAGTCTTACACGTTCCATTGTCATCTGGAGCATGTGGATATGTCATCTGAAATCAAATCTGATATCTACTGGCATTAAATGACAGTAGATAACTCTACCATCATAATTTAATGATATAATTTTGCTGCTCAAAGTCATTTTGCCGAACATGGAGCAAAGTAAGATGTGAATATAGCTGATTTCAGTAAACTTAGGTGACTCATGCAATGATGGCCTGAAATGTCCTTTCTCTACTGAAGATATACGTCTACTCAGATAAATACATATATTTTTATCATATTAGTTCTGTTCAAAACATTTCTACATAATTGCTCTTAAAGCGATGAATTAGACTCTATTATGCTACACCTTAAAGCTCTGAAGAGGCCAAGTTGATGCTGGAATATCTCCTCTAGATCCTCATTGCATGATTTGCCATTGCTCTCAGACACGGTGATGCTGGTCATGGACGAATATACAGAGAGAACACATAAAAGGAAGCTCCAGTAAAATCAGGAAAAGCCTTGATGTCTCTTTGTTAAAGTGTTCCCATTAGCTGCATGTTGCAGTAACACATTAAGTGTCTTCTCTGCTTCCTGTCTTGCTCTTTTTGCCCCTAAAATTATGTAATTGGTTGGTGGCCAGTACAGTGTGTTTTTGAACGAGGTAGATGAGTTACTAATTGGTTCGGTGTTTATTACATACCAACATGCTGATCATCAACAGCAGTGTCGGATCCTGATGTTTGAAATGTGAAAAGGCTCAAGCAAGTCTGTGATAGGAACTAACACATCGGTCTGTTCTCATTCTCTGGGTTGTCATAACAATTAGGGATGCAACGGTTCTCTGTAAAATATTGAACCATTCGGTCCGCCCTGTAAGGATCAATACGCCCTTATGGAAAGCAGGTTTTGCAATTAATTTTGAGTTTGAAGAAGCACCGGCTTCATATAAATCTCCAGTGTGGGATCATTTCGGTTTCGTTGTTGAATACAATGACGAGGGAGTCAAAACAGTTAACAGAAATTTCACTGTCTGCAGACGTTGTGTAGTATCTGAAGTTCCACATGGTATTTGATGTCCTGGGTCTGATGATCAGTTAGCGGCCCAGGGTCAAGAAGGTATTTATGGCCCAGGTCAAGGATTGGTGAAGTCCATCTAGGGTGTCTCTCTGTCGCCTGTTTCATTTTGTCTCACATTTCACAAAAACAACCAACCTATATAAGCAGGGTGGTTGGAGCTGTTATTCAGAGCAGTTCATATTGGCTTTGAACCCTCTCTCAGGCAATCCTAGGTGCTTGATTTGATGCTGGACTTCTTGTAATAAACCTTTCTATATACAAGCAAGACAGTGTCAGCGGAGTCTCCTTCATCACCTTCACATCATCCCTGTTTAATAAACAACCGTTGCTTGAAACATGTCCCATATGTAAAAGGAAACACGAGCAATATGAGCAAGCATCTCCAGCGTAAGCACCCTGATGTAACGCTTTCTGACAGTCGAGGACTCGAGAAGGTACCACCAGCGAAAAAAGTTACAAGTAGTCAAGGAATAAGAGGCAGTTTACCATTTGAAAGTGATGTGTTCAGTAACTGTTTACATTTGAAAGAGTTTATTAAAGATATGTTATACTACTGTATTTAGTATAGTGTATGCTGTACAAGTTGTCAAGGTTAAGAGGCTGTTAACTTAAAAGAATTACAGTATGTTTACATTTGGAAAAGTGTTATTCAGTACATCAGTGATACTGGAATTTGTTTACTATGAAATTCAGTTTTTGCTGACAAGCAAAATGAAGAGATAATTTTGGGGAAAAAAAAAAGAAGTTCTCTCTCGCACAAAACCGTGGCCCAAAAACCGAGGTACGCACCGTACCGTGGGCTACCTGTACCGTTGCACCCCTAATACCAATGCTTTGTCATACCCCCTTGGTGTGTAATACTGACACCGACGGCACCCTTTTTAACTAACTGCAATTTCAACTATCATCATCACATATCGACGTTTGGTCATGGACTCTCCACGTCCAGACATGATGTGCAAGGTACCTTGGCCACGTTGGTTGTTGACGTTCTGGGACACCATGTCAAGTTCTGCCTGTTACATGCATTGTCTTCTTTCAAAATACACTTCTGTTTTCACAGCAGGTTCTTTCAAAATAAATACACTAGGTCAGTGCAACACTGTATATTGACTTTTGTTTTTCCTACAGAAACTAACACACGTGGTTGGGTTAAGGAAAAAAGAACAGGGTTTGGCTTTATAACCCTACGGGATACAAACACTGCTCTCCCATTTGAAAATCGTGAAAGTTTGTTGACCCACCCTATTCGGATTTTCGCCACCTTACCATTTGTTCTTGGCGAGCCGCATGTCATGCCGATGTTAAAGAACGCTTTTTTTTGTCGTTTTCTGACGCCGCAAGTCACTGCCCAAGCTCCGGAATTCGACAACTTCGGAGTGAGACTGGGTTGCAATACTTGAGGCTGAGAGCAACTGACATAGTATAAAGAACAGGAAACGCAGTCTTTAACCCACTGTTTATGTCCCATGTCAAACCAGAAGTCAGCATAACTTATGAAGCTTACTCAGTTTCGTGACATACTTATATCACTCATGTGATGCATTTATGTCAATGTGACACACTTATTTGAACCCTAAACATGATGTTTTATCATACGTAAACAATTAGTTTTGTTGCCGAAACCTAACTGCAACCATACTACAACATTAACTATGCCTTACAAAGTGTTTCACCCAGGGGACAGTTGTGCATCACATTCAAACGCTTAAAGATGCCCTGTGCGCAGGTAGAAGATGCCGCAAAGCATTGGTATTTGAAACCTGGGAGAATATATCCAGAAAAAAAGAAAAACAAAACAACATATTGTAGGTGTCACTGTCCACCCAAGTGATGTATATTCAACAGGCCGACAAACTGCAGCCCCCAAATGACCATTAAGATGAATTAACACCTTTCTAAACCAATTCAAACAAAAACTAAACATTATAACCTTCATTAAAATCAGATTTATTGCAGGACTGGTTTAAAAGTGCACACATTTTGGCAGCTCTCAGTTTCCTGAATTCATTTTATGATGTTAAAAGACAGTTAACTTTCACTCCTTTCATTGGTCACTGCTATTGATCTGTTTTGATCTCAGCCTTAAAGTAAATGTCATTTTAGTCCGGTGCAGGACAGAAGGCCACACTTCTGCACTGTCAGAGGAGACCTCATTACAGGTGTGTGTGTGTGTGTGTGTGTGTGTGTGTGTGTGTGTGTGTGTGTGTGTGTGTGTGTGGATAGCTTGTAGATATATTCAGTGCCATCCAAAGGACAACTGTTCACACCACTCCCTGCAATGGTCTGAGTATTTAAATAACATCTGGCCTTTCTGAAGGTCATCATAACTACTTATTAAAGAAATGATTGAGAACAAACTCCATCACACGCACTTATTGATGATGCATTAATAATCAATTGAGTTGAAAAAGCGCCTTAACCTTTGGTTGATTTACTTTAATGCAGGTGAGGTCTGATAAAAATGATTAATAGTCTAGTAATAGTGATGAGTTAATTAAATTAGATATTAGTTGCATTTAATGAAGAGTTATAAGTGTAATTCAATCACAGTTATTTACCCTTATTTGTAGCCATTTGATGTGTAATCAATCAACCAACTAACTGCTTCATCACTCACTTGTGACTGACTGAGCTGCTATGTACAATCAGCACAAGACATATTATATAGGTATTATATCAGTGTAAATATGAATGAGTGGATAAAAGCTCTGGGTAAATTGCACACACATTCTTTTCTGTGATGTGTAGAAAGTGCTGACTGCGAAAAGCTCTTCAGGAGTCATTAATAATCACACTAATACGTGCAGTCAACTCTGCTGACAGCAGTGGATGCTCGCTGCAGTTTGTCTCTGGTTGATTCTAGATTAATAAATAAACTCATTTTGGAGGCAAGATCTCGTCCTCTGAGATTCTTTCCCCTCGTAAACTATGATATGTATAAGACATGAGCTGTTTGTGAATCGAAAGTGCTGTCTTACCGCCTGTTAGACTGGCTAGTTAGACGGAGGTTTCACACCTTCTACACCCACAGTATGAGTCAGGGATTTTTGGGGATGCACGGAGGTTAAAGAGGACAATCTGTGAAAGGCACTAGTTGAGCTAACTGGAGTACTTTCATGTCGTATCCGACAACGGGAGGCTTTTAACAGATGACATCCTGATGTTAGCTTTGCTGCTGTTTGCTGTCGCTGTCAGCTGATGCTTTCTAGACATCGTGATTTCCCAAAACTGAATAAATACCACACACAGCAACACAAAACTGCTTTGCTAGCTCAATCATGTTGTAACTAAGATATCCGCTGGAAAAAATATTTTTTTCACGGACCGTTTATTGAGTTATTACAGACACCGCTAACAGCTAACGGTTAGCCCAGCTAATCTATGATAACCATGTTGTTATTTACAAAACGTCACATCCCTCCTTGAGTATATCCAATCAGCACCAAGTAATCCCCAAGCCCCAGCCAGGAGTTTTTCGGGGTCGTTCTGAGTACCTACTCCAAGGCAGGGACTTGTTTAGCCCCTGTAAAAGTTCCGGAAATCTGTCCTTCGGGGGTGGTTCCTGCGGTGGAGACATGCACCAACGGCCCCGTAAAATTACCCCAAAGTTCCTGCGGTGGAAACGGGCCTATTGAGAGACATGCCCCCCTCCCCCACACTGTGCCTGGCTACTGGTTGGATGCTCTCCATTCTGTCACTGTTGTCAAGAAAAAGTAATCTCAAGGTTTAAGCCTGCTTTCACAAACAATATTTTGTAGACAAATTGCACATCAGTCAAGCTAAATATTTCAGGCCGACATGATCTGTATTTTAGTAAACTGTTTCTGAATTTTAGATTATTTTACTTGTCTTATTTTAATGTCCTGTCAGTGTATCTTTTAGAGATGAATAACTTTGTACTATGTGATAAATTATGTGTCAGAACTCTTTAGCTCCATCTACAAAAAGGGTTGTCAGGTATTTAAAAGAAGGTTTTCTTCAGAATAGGGCTGCAATGGGCAGTGTGCAATTTGTTGGCTGATGGTAGTCTGTACATGTACTGTAGATACTGAGTGTGTGAGACTGTGAATAGTGACAGCTCTGTTTGTGGATTGTATATATGTAGGAACTGTAGCTTTGTCACCTTCTACCTATGCCAATCCTCAATACCTGTTTGCAGTTTCACATAGATTGACAGAATGACTGACTGACAGAATGACACACTGACAGTTTCCGTGATTATGTACAGCACACCATACCATGACTTAGTCATACCAAAAATTAGAAAAAAAACAACAACATTGGTCCACAGGGGGAGCCACAGCAATCGGTCGCATTTTAGCCATTTTTAAGCATTTTCTGTTGTTATAGCGCCACCCAGTTGCCAATTAGAGTTAAATTTCTCCAGTCACCTTGAGGCGTCCTGTTCTACATATCTACCAAGTTTAGTAAAAATCGATATGGTTAGGCCTAGATAAGAAATGAGCTCTCTAGCGCCCCCATTTTGTTTGATGGGGTCAATAATGGAGGGGTCCCCTCAGATTATGTGTGGTCATATGCCTACAAAGTTGCGTGGTGATGGGTGAAACCCTTGAGATGTTATACACCTTTATGTGATGAGCCACGCCCTCCGCAATATTCATTGCCTTATAGAAGCTCAGTTTTAGTAAGTTTTCCAACTTTTGCCAAGAGGGAACTTTAGATATTGGTCCCTAGATTATGTTCACCCAGTTTCATGCAGATCGCTCAAACTTCCTAGCAAGAGATCGATTTGAAGTGTTTTTCAAAAAATTCAAAATGGCGGAAAATCTATATCACTGGAAGTTATGGGTTCTTGAGGCAAATGTGTTCCTCATGAGGAGAGGCATCTCTGTGCAAAGTTTCATGTCTCTACGACATACGGGGCATGAGATATGCCCATTCAAAGTTTGCAATTTCTGTCAGTTGCTACAGCGCCCTCCTTTGGCCAATTGATGTAATATTGTTTCATTCGCATCCTCCCATGACCCTCTACCACTGTGCCAAATTTCACATGGATTGACCAAGTCAGTGAGGAGAAAAACAGAACGGAACAGACACACAGACAGAGTTTTCGTCATTATATAGTAAGATGTCAGATTGCAGACTGTCTCTGACGGTTGATATCAAATTTTCCATAAACTTCATAATGCTACATTATACTCCAGTGTCTCTGCCCAATTTTGGCTACTTTGCGCTAACTAAATTTGGCATCTCTGGCAGATTTGTGTCTGTGCTGACCATAGACTGTACCAAACAAATGGACGACATAACAGGCCCCCAAAAGTGAAGCTAAAACATCTTGATTGCCCCCTAGTGGCGGCAGTTTAGTTCATAAACCCTGCCCTCTCCATGTTGCGGATGGGACATGGGTCAAACTAAAAGATCAAAGTAGCCTATATATATCAATTTTTCCCAAAGATGTTTTTTGTCATTTTACGTAGTTAGTTCTAATCATGATGTCTGTGCAAGTGTTCATTTTTTATTTTGTTATTTGATAATATAAAAAGGGGGGTTGACGTCATGACTGACAGTTGTGTGTGCCAATCAGTGCACTTGTTAATCAATGGCGCTGATTGCGATTGTTTGGCCAGCACAAACTTGATCATGCAGAGATCGCTACTATGCAGACTTTGGCTCTTAACGACATCATCAGCGAAAGATGGCATCGACCGAATCAACGATATTTTGGCTTCATTTTTGTACAATGGGAGAAAGTGTCGTCCATCTTTATATATGGGGCATTCTACCGATTTTGTGCAAAGTGCTGTCCCTTAACAAAAAAACAACAAAAATGATATAATTGAGTATTCAGACATAGATATTTACAAAGATTATGTTATGACCTATTTAAACCCAGGACATTAAATGAAAAAGTGATAAGCTAAATATATACAAAATCACCATTTATAGGGTACTTTCTATTGGGAAGTAGCTGTCCCCAACCCTGACCTCTAAAATTCAATTCATGTAAATAACACTTAAAACATTTTTCATATTTTTTTCAAAAGTGTAATTTAAAACATCTTTGTGATTAAGTTTAAACACAAGTTGAAAGATTTAGATGTATTGTAGGATTAATTTTTAAATTAAGAAACTATGCTAAAAAAATAGTGTCCCTTGTTTTCATGTCACTACCGAAACACAAGAGTTTTAATGCACTGGTTGAGTCTGGATTTTAGCCACACCCCTGAATTTTTGAGAAGGGGGGTAGTACTGCACCCCCGTCCCACATGGCTGCATGGTAAGTCGCTGACTCCCATCATTTTTTAAATAAATGTCTTCCAAAGTCTGAAAATCAGTGTGTAACTTTTAAAACCGTCACTACCGAACACATGTGCTCTTCAATTATGTAAAGCTTTGGGGGGTTTATGCAAAATATTATGTTTTTCTGTGTGAACAACTCTTCAAACATGTGCTTGTTAGCCATGTGACTGCTAGCATTCTTTAGTTATCCTGAAAAATAGCTAGGAATGTCACTACCGAAACAGTCACTACCGAAACCTATGGTAAAGTTTTGGTAGTGACATGATCATTTCGGTAGTGACAAAATGGAATGGTCAGTAGTGAAACCCCATAATTTTGTGGTCCAAAGTCTTGCTCTTCTATGCTCTGCTCTACTCTGCTCTGCTCTACTCTACTCTACTCTACTCTGCTTTACTCTATACTCTACTCTTCTCTACTCTACTCTGCTTTACTCTATTCTGCTCTACCCTACTATACTTTGCTCTGCTCTGCTCTACTCTACTATACTATACTCTGCTCTACTCTATAATCTACTCGACTCTGCTCTACTCTACTCTGCTCTACTCTACTATATTCTGCTCTACACTATTCTGCTCTGCTTTGCTCTACTCTACTATACTCTGCTCTGCTATACTCTATACTCTGCTTTACTCTGGTCTACTCTACTCTGGTCTACTCTACTCTACTTTACTCTGGTCTACTCTATAATCTACTCTGCTCTACTCTTCTCTACTCTGCTCTACTCTATACTCTATTCTGCTCTACTCTACTCTGCTCTACTCTACTATACTCTGCTCTACTCCACTCTACTATACTCAGCTCTACTCTACTCTACTATGCTCTACTCTACTATACTCTGCTCTGCTTTGCTCTATTCTACTATACTCTTCTCCACTCTACTCTACTATGCTCTGCTCTATTCTGCTCCACTCTGCTCTGCTCTGCTCTCTCAAAAATTAAATTGTTTTATTGACCACAAAACATTTGTCTTTGTCTTTGTAATATTCCCACCACAAGGCATACATTTGAGGAAATATGATGCAGCCTTAGAAACAGAATAATGGTCACTACCGAAACAGTGCAGTCACTACCGAAACACTGGGTGTTTTGTAAAAAATGAAGTATATTGAGTTATCAACTAAAGTATTATGATGCTAATGGGTTACATTTATGTTCTATTTCATCAGTTATTAACTCTGAAATCAATCTGATCAGCGTTATGCATTTTACAAAGAAAGATTGCATTTAGATTTTGAAGAATTCTATAATTTGAACTTCGAAATTTGTTAAAATATTAATTTTTACAGATTTAATTGTGAAAACCTTCAGTAAAAATTTGTAAAAATTTTAATCTTTAGACAAGGGAAGGAACAAGCATAACAGGTTGATATATATTTTTTTGTATAATATAATACTATATGTTTCGGTAGTGACAAATTTTGGGAGAGGAAAAACATTCCAAAACAGTCTGAAAATACAATATAAAAATTTACAGTCATTTTACTAGATATGTGACCTTTACATATGGTACAATATATATAGGGACAAAGTTTTGGAAATAAAACATACAAAATTTCAAAATATTTCCAGCCTGACTTTGCACACATTCGGTAGAATGTCCCATATAGTCTCAGGTTTTCATGGACACATGCACAATTATTATTCAGCTATTAAGCCTAACATTTAAAACTTTATCAGGGGCCTGGCTACAATTGCATTAAATGCTTGAAGATTTCTTGTTATTCTTTACATGAACTACACAAGGCACAGCATTAGCTAGCTCACTGCCCCCACCTTACAAGACACTACCACAGTGCGTGCCATGAACAGACCCAACTAATCAATGATGAATATCTTTCTGATATCACAAAGTCTGCCACGATACCATTTTTATTCAATTTAATTTAGGAGCCTTCAACTGATATGAGACGATACCAGTATTACTGTCCTTTTTCTAGACTTGACTTCCTTGGTGTGCTTGAATAGAAATGGTGACACAGACATGCCATGGGAATTCAAAACAAAGGCATAACTTAAAGATGACAATACGTATCAAAGTTCTCACTTTTCATCAGTGATATTGGATTGGTGATCACGAAATCTATTTAACAGTCCAGATTGATGCATCATTACGCCCCTTGCCAATTATTTTTAGAGCTGATTTGTTGCAGCACTACTTGATACCTCATCACTGTCCCCATTATTCCCAAAAGAAATAATGTCACAATGCATTTGAGTTTGTACAGAAAGGGTGTATGGTGTAAAAATAATGAGTTTGATATTTTCCACTCTAGTAGCTGGTGGATTCATTTTATTTCCACTGACCTTAGGGGTCCTTGAGTAAAGAATCAAACCTCCATCAGCTCCAGTGAAGTTGCCCAGTGGCCAAAAATTGAATGAATGAAAAACATTTTGTTGCTAAAAAAAAAAAAAAAAAAAAGTATCCGTACACATTTCTGTTGGCAGTTTATTTCATTTTCTCATCAGGCCTCTGTGTGGTTCTGTGTTTCCCAGCCAGGAGCAAGTGTCTGAGGATGGAGAGGAAGCTGTGGGATATCGCCTCCTGCCTGGACTACAAGCACTGCCCGGGGGCCTGGTGAACCTCTTAAGCCCTGTGGGCACTGAGAAGATGTGAGAGACAAGTGGTAGCCAGCCAGCTACATTAAACCTGCCTTGGCAAAGCGGTTCACCAGGTGTGCTTCACTAATGCCTCAGGGGGCCTGATGGCATAATGCAGTGGAGGCATCTGCATCAGCTCCTGCCTTCACAGTTGGGGTGAGGAATTTGATATTTTTTAATTTTACATGAGGGCTGGTGTGGCTGCCTTGAGTTAGCACTAGTGACAAGTGGAAGTTATTTGGACTTGTTGGTGTAAAATGACAGTTGAGTTTCCCTCAGGCTTCAATAAAAAATATATCATCCTGTTCCTTTTCTCCCCTTCCTTTTTTATCTCCTACGTTCTCCTCTTAAGGTCCTACTGCTGACTCTCCTGGCCATTAATACACAATTAGATTTCTGTGCTTTGTATTTCTGAAGAGATTGTGGCTCATAAAGGATCATTTTCAAACAGGAGGTTGATTCAGTCAGTCAGAGCTTCTCAGTTCTCTATATCTCTTGTAGCAAAACCAGTGCTTGGAGGTTGGTTATGTTCATGGTTGGGGTAAATGTTTATCTCTGCAGTAAGTATGATTGATTTTAAATTGCTACCTAATTTACTCAGTGCAACTTACTCATAAACTGTTAAAACCAAAAACAAAGCAATGAATAATACATGCAGTAGTTTATTAAATAAAGCTTTGGCAAAGGTTCAATAAGGAAGATTTTGTCCTCAGATTCTGCCTTTATTCCTCTGGAGATCTTTCGGCACTCATTCTAAGCGTTGATAACTCCCTTAAATGTTATTGCAATTTTGTCACTGTTGTTGAGACTGTTACATCTTTGATGGTATACTTTAGATAGCTCAATATATTATACTTGACATAAAGTGGACAGATTTTACCCATTACTCACTCAGTCCATCAACGACAGGATGGGTTTTTGTCAATGCCCATTCACATAACCCATATCAGCAATTTTTACTCTGGTGCCCTCATCATTAGGACAGCATTGTTATGTTGGCATGAAATTTGAAGGATATGCACATTTAGAAGGGACTAATGAAAGAGAGCTGTTGAGTTGCATTATGGGAAGAGTCGCCAGTTTATATTTTTTGGAGCTTGACCCATGTACTAAAAGACAACATTGCGGTTTTGCTTTTGACACACTCTTTTTTAGTGGCATGGCTCCAGGAATGGCAGCGTCAGCCAGTCCACCACTTTGGTCCACACTGAAATATCTCAGCAACTATCCAATAGATTGCTGTGAATTTTGGTACAGACACTCATGGAGTGAAGTCAGAGGGTAAACCCTACTGTCTTTGATGATCCCCTGACCTTTCCTCTAGCCCCACCACGAGGTTGGCATTTCTTGTATTGAGTGAAAATGTTTCTTGAAATATGATGTACACATTCACGTCCCTCTCAGGATAAACAATCCACCCTTTGTCAAGACCTGCCCATGGTCCCGCCCCCCTTGGTTACTGTTGCTGGGTTCGACAAGATAAGCCTCGCGGGGGGGTTCATTCTCATCAGAAACAATGGAAAGTGCCGGGAGATTTAACTTTCTCGTAATTCTAATTGAATCGATCATTCTGTCCAAAACGCGGTGTCAGTGATAGAGAACAAACATGGCTACAGTTGAGTGAATGGGCATTACATGACATATCCGAAAACTGTTGTTTTGTCCCAATGTCTGACGGCAGTCATGGCCATGAACGTGAGCTCATGCTCAGGTTATCTAAGCACTGAGATCATTATGAAAGATGTTATAAAGTTGAACTGTGCAAAGTGGAAGTTCCAGGGTTGTTGGAGCTTGACCCATACCATCCTCTGCTGCATCAGTTTTGACCATTCTCCTTTAAACATGTCTTCTGCCAATTGCCAAACTTTTTGGACATAAAATGACTTACTCTTTGACACTCTCTGAAAGAATTTATCCTAATTAAATGTAATATTTAAACTACAGTGGACTCTGGTCATATTAGCTGAAGTCATGGAGAACAGCTCATTTGTCAAAATGAGACAAATGTTGGTTCAGGATCCCACTAAGGGGGCTCGGATTAGGACTAGTAGCACATTTCACTGCCTATCAGTGGAAAACTTCACAGTGAGGATCCACATTTTAAATCCATCTCCAAAAGCCGTCTCTAATTTGGCAGCCTTATTCGGTGAGTGAGCACTGAAAGAGTTCAGTGTCTTTCTCCTAACAAGGACACTTTAACAAGAGATCCTGTCACAGTTTTGTACTCATTAGTTTCTTTAGGGAATCAAACCTTTGACCAGATCGTTTAAGTATTTTGTCTCCATCCTGATCTACCCTTCCCTGAGTTTAGTCTTTGTTGGCTTGTGTTTACGTTGTGACAGCAGTCACAACATCTGGAGGAAAAAATGACCCCTCACCATTGTTTGAAAATTAATTATACCTTTTTCCCTGCATTTAGAGGAAATCACTCTTCTCTGAAATTGACGGGACGGCTCAACAACATACATCGCACAGCTGAACTATATTTATTTCAAAAACAGCCTTTTTATCCCTGGCTCTCACAGGCACAATTGATTTCCTTCTGTCTGTGTTTAATTAAAATAACAAACAACGAGAAGAACTCAACATCTGGGCCATCAATTAAAGTTTTCTATAATTCTTTTCTCAATTGTGCAGATTGTAAGTGGAAGGAAATTGATGCAGGTTTCCATCACTCGTTGCAAAAACGGTGTGAGATAAGAAACAGCTTGAAATGTCAAAGAGCAATCACTGTATAATTTTAAGAAAAGTCTTATAAACTTTTGCGAGGGTTTGATATTCCTCGACTTTGCTTTGCTTTCCACAAAGAGTTTAAAGCGGACCTGAGCTTTTCCTTATTTTCTGTCATATGTATAATGTCACAATGTTGAATGTTCATATAAGACGTGGTCAAAGTTTTAAATAATGAGGTAAATATGTAAAAGTAATTACTGATTAATGTCTCTGACGTATTTTCCTTCTAACGCGACTAGATGGCGTCAGCTCCTGCAACCCGGTCTCACTCCTAAGTCATTGAAAACTGCAGTTTGGTCAGTGAGTTCCAGTGTTAGACACCAATGAAAAAAGCTGTCCTTTCACATCGACATGATATGCTGCTGGTCGCCGTTATTGCTTAATGGTGTCAGGAGGAAACACGGCAGGACAATAATGAAAGTTAAGGCAGCGGAAGTCCAAGGGCAGGCCAGAGGGATGGTGGAAAGGTCAAATAACCACAGACTTTCACCTGGGAGGCCATTTTTCACTTCCTGTGAAATTACAAAGCCAAAGCCTGTTCTTTTTAACTAAACCCAACCATGTGAGAGTGTTGGCCAAACATAGCCACATGCGTTTGTTGTTCAAGGAAAAAAAAACGTGTTGTACCAACATAGTACGTTTATTTTGAAAGAGACTGTATGCAAACTGTAAATTTCCTGTGAAAACGTAAGTGTATTTTGAAAACAGACAATGCATGATGTAACAGACAAACGTTGACATGGCGTCCCAGAACATCACCAAGCGACCACCCAGGGTACCTTGCACATTGTATCTAGACGTGGAGAGTCTATGACCAAATGTCTATATGTGACGAGGTAGGAGAGAGAATGTGTTGGCTCATGACTAGTCTCGCCACCAGACAATCAGATATCTCCGCCTTCTGATAGTCTGGGGACACTCCTTTCCAAAGTGTGTTTAACACACCGGCAAAAACGGCCGGCAACAAAGCAACGCCTCTTGCATTTTTGAAAAGGACACGCCCTCCCGGAAATGTGCGCTCCCCCTTTTCTCGTCCGCAAGGAAACAAATACACAGAGAGCTTGAAAATGGATGCCGAGAGATTCAACTCCGTTTTATCAAACGTGTGCTCAGTCCACAAGATTGTGGAAATGAAGGACTTACAGCGATTTTGTTTCAAACTTTTAACGCAGTCGGACTATGTTTACGAGCACAAGAGTTCAGCGAGCCACTGAAGGACCGCCCTGCGGATTTACTATTGGTTCTGCAACGTAGGGAGTTTTTTTAAACTCTGAAATTGTATCCGCCCATCTAAACACAAAATCAGGGGGAAAGACATCAGTCTTTAGTTAAGCAACGCGTCTAAAGACTGACTTGTGAATCTAGCTCATGACAGATTTTAGTTATATGATCCTCTGCTCTGGGCACACTACTGTGATTGTTTAAATGATGTAGCCTTAACTGCTCTATAACACTACATGCTAACGTCGGGAAAATGTGTAATCTTTGTTACTAATTATGTTAATTTCTCCGAGATTTCAGATAATATTCCTGTATTGAGTGATATTTCACAGAAGAAAGTGCTACTATTCTTGATTACAGTCATTCCCCAGTTGCAACGATGGCGCAGAGACAAGATACAGAAGACCCAGAAACACAGACCAGTCAGAGAAGACTGGACTTTTTCGGAGGGAGGGGTTAAAGAGACAAGTGACAGGTGCTAAAATGTGTTTCAAGTAGAGGGTGAATACAGGTGTGAGGAAAATAAAGTGTTTTTTGAACATTACAGTATGAAAACATGTTCTAGCAGTGACCCAAAATACAAGTATGAACACTGAAATTGAAAATGATCATATTAGGACCCTTAACGTTTACTTTAGTTTAAGAGGGAGGTTCAGCTATCAAAATATGTTTGGTAAGATTAATTGTGCAGTATTCTATTTTTGCATGGGACAAATCCATTTCATAACAATCCCCATAATCTTGGACTGTCAGCTCAGTTACACTGCATTACACCCATGTTATTGCCAACATTGCATAAATCGAATTTTTCCTACTACAAATATTTCAGATAAAAACACTTCTTAGATCAGATAATTGAAACATACAATGTACCTACAAGCTGTACAACTGAGATAATATATCCTCTTTGTCGTTATACATCTTTTCTGAATTTTCATGTTAAAGTATTCCCCTCTGTCTTCTTCATGTAACACAGAGGCGAGAAACTTTTGGTCAAACACCATTTTCAGTCTGTGTAGGCCTACATTATTCAGCAATTCAGATCTGAAATATGAATGGATTTCATACACTTCCAAAATGGTCCTGTGGTGCACAAAATAGATTCTTTGATGAGATGGCCGGATAGTCAGAAGAAACAATGCACTGGCAGACACATGTTCTGTCCTGTCTGAATTAAATTATTTTCCTGTAGTGTTTTTTATGTTTTTATTTTATCTATTTATTTATTTTTTGCAGAGGAAGGTTCAATCTTTAAAATGTGACTGTTTAAACTCACTTTAAAGATGTGACCAATAACTACAAGCGTCATAGTTTCCCTGGACAGCAATAACTTACAGTCACTGGCTATCCATCCATCCATCCATCCATCCATCCATCCATCCATCCATCCCAGACATCCCTCTCCCCAGCAATGCTTTCAAGCTCCTCCTGGAAGACCCCAAGGCCTTCCCAGGCCACATGAGATATGCAATCCCTTCAGCATGCCCTGGGTCTACGCTGGGGCCTCCTACCAGTGGGAAGTGTCCAGAACATCTCTACTGGGAGACACCCAGGGGGCATCCTGATCAGATGCCTGAACCACCTGAAATGACCCCTTCCGAGGTGAAATAGCAGTGGCTCTACTCCGAGCTCCCTCTGGATGTCCATGCTCCTCCATCTATCTCTATCTTGGTAGGGTCTCTTAAGGCAAAGTGATCCCAGGGGAGGGGCCAGATTAAGAGTGATTCAAGAAGGCCTTGATAACATTACATATTTGGATTTTGAGCACCTTGCCCAGTATGGGGACACTAGAGCCTCCCCCGGAGCCAGACCTGGAAGGGGAGCTCACCAGCAAGTGACAGGTGGCCGGGCCTTGACCATGGGGCCCGGTCGGGCTCAGGCTGAATAAGTAGCATCGTCGCCCTGTGAGCCCACCATGCGCAGGGTCAGGAATCAGGGTCTGGTGCATTGTGTGCTGGGTGGCAGACAGAGGTGGGGCCTTGGGAATGCTGGTACCTGGCGCCGCAAGCTGGTCACTTGCTGGCTCCATGAGAAGAAAATAGAAAACTGAATTGTTAAATCCAGACTTGTCTCACATGGAAATCAGACTTAACCTAAAGCTGATAATGAGGTAAAGAACCATGAAGCTGGAAGGTAAGTTTGTTATCTTGCTTGTACTTGAAGCTTCAATAGAGACCTTGATATTCTTGCAAATGCAAATGACGCCGACCTTCAAAATCTCACATTATGTGAGAAGACTGCAAACGGCACACTTATGTCACATTCTATGAAAACAAATACCAAATAATCAAGCAAACAATCTAATCTCAGTGACTTTTTGTCCTGCTTTTAAGTGTGAATTAGTCACTGTCTCTGTACAGAGAAGAATTACTGCCAATGACAACATCAGAATGAAATAATGACAAATAGAATGAACTGTATTACATCTCATTAGGGAAGATTGGAGACTTGTTGCTGCTTCCTGCAGGCATACAGATTAGCCTGATAAAAGTAGTTTATTTTCATTTGCTGACTGTCCAACAGTGACATTTCTGTTTGAAGAGAGATATGATTTGCTCTGTCAAGTTTCCAGGATAAAAACAGATCAACAATGAAACAGACACTCTTGATTTTTGAGAGTATGCTTTTTATTGTAACTCTCCGGCCAACTTCATCCATCCAGCCCATACCGCTCCCCTGTTCTATGAATTAAAAGTTATGTGTAACTTTCACTGGTGTCATCTAAGCCTTTAAGACAGCTTGGGCAACCAGAACTAATAAGGAAGAGGATGATGGAAATGGCATAGATGATGAGATGGGTACAAAGCTGTGGCTGGACAAGGGGGCAAGGCAATCAAGAGTGAGTTGATGTCACAGTCTCTATGTTAACATGCGCAGTTCATGCGGCATTTAAACTTCTGTGTCAAATATATATATATATAAGTATATAATGGTATACCTGTAATGTGTTGTATGGATATCCCAAGAGATCACAAAAATCCTTGATGTGATGATTATAATTGCAATTGCAACCACAGATTGACTGTACCAGAAAGGCAGACAGATCTGACCATGTCTTAAACCTGAGGGCTGCACCATGAAGCTAATTCAACAGAGCCAGGCTCACTTTGCCGGAGTTGACTTGACAAACCCTAAAACCTCGGTCAGAGATGACAGGTACCACAAAAGGTGGTTATCAGCCTGATCTGTTAACCCAGGCTTTCTTCCTCAGGCTCCGTGTGTGCTCTTATAAAATTAGTCAAATGAAGCACTGGCCACTTCACTTAAAAACAATCGATTTCTGCTGTCTACTTCTGCCTTAGAGGAATATTTTTTTTTTAAAAAATATTACAACAAGAAGTAGCACTGCTGCTAAAGTGTTTTTTGAACATTACAGTATGAAAACATGTTCTAGCAGTGACCCAAAATACAAGTATGAACACTGAAATTGAAAATGATCATATTAGGACCCTTAACGTTTACTTTAGTTTAAGAGGGAGGTTCAGCTAAAAAAAAATTATTACAACAACAAGTAGCACTGCTGCTTCAATTGAGGTGAGGGAAATGCTGGCACAAAATATGAATTTCCAAGTGAATACATTTATTTTATCACTCTGTTTATTTCTAACGTGACAACTGCACATTCTACAGCTCTTAAACTTTACACTTGATGCAGCAAATTTCAATATATCAAGAACTGCATTTACGTACTATTTAAACATATTGGCAAATTAGCTGTATTACTATTCCGAGTGTATGGTAATTATTCTCTTCACCAGAAACCACAGGCAAAAGTGTGGAGGTCAAAGCTAATGTGCCTAGCCATGCTACAACTGCTGCTGACTTAGCAGCTTAAGGCAAAACCAAGACCTGAAAATATTCAGTGATTTAACTTAATTTCATACAAAATACCGGTATGTAGAAGGGGGTCCCTGCTCTCTCTTTTTGTGCAAAGGGGTCCTTGGCCTAAGAAATGTTACATACAGCATTGAGAAAAGTTGTCATTCAACATAATCTGGGGTTTTGCAGAGTCGTTGCCATGCATGATGTGTATTCTGACAATCTGACTACAGTTTATCTTTGTTTATGCTGATGATGTGATCTTATATTCCACACTTAATACTACACAATATCACTCAGTGCTCTGCAGTTGTAGCAGCTTGTACAAATTCTAACCTTCTCACGTGGTTAAAAATTACACAATTTGCTGAAAACTTAACAGTTAAAACAAAACTTTAAAAAAGAAGAAATTTTAATCATGTTTCAAACTTTCACAACTCTAAGACAAACATGTGTTCCAGCAGATGTATTTTTTTTTCTCCTTTCTTACCTCTCCCCACATCTCTCCACTTTGTGCATGTATAGGTCCTGTTTGTGCATGTGTGTGTCTTTCGGACTTGTGTGTAATTGACAAGCAAGAGTGAAAACATTGAATTTCCCCTCAGGGGGATTAATAAAGTAAATAAACTTAAACTTAAAACTTAAACTTCAGCTTGGTCTTTCTGCGAATGGGTTTTTGTGCTATGTAACAAGATGAGCCTCCTGCACCCAAAATGCTGTCAAAACTTTCATTAACAAATTCCAACACAGCCTCCATAATTCTCAACCAGGAAAAGGCAGAAAAGAGACACAGATAACCAGAAAACAAAAATACAAGCCCAAGTCACCAATATGGATTCACACAGGACTTATATTATCACACAACCTCCATGTTTTGTGAAATATGGTAGGTAATTTGCAGTGGAATTTTTACTTGACAAATAACAGACATGGGAGGTTCATACTGGAAAATAATCACAGACAACTTCTGCATTTTTTTGACAAATTTCCCAAGATCCTGAGGTGATGCTAGTCCAGTATGAATAGGCAACACATTCTCACTATGACCCTGTCACATATCGATGTTTGGTCACTCTCCACATGCAGATACAATGTGAAAGGTACCCTGGGTGTGTTGATTGTTGACGTTCTGGGATGCCGTGACAAGTTATGCCTGTTACACAATGTCTTCTTTCAAAGTACACTTCCATTCTCACAAGAAATTTACCTTTTACTTTTTTTTTTTGCTTTCAACAACTAACGCACGTGGTTGGGTTAAGGAAAAAATAACAGGGTTTGGCTTTATGCCCACACTACTCGGACTTTCGCCACCTTAACTGTCGTTGTCCCACCGCATTTCCCTCTGACGCTGCTGAGTGCAACGGTGACTGGCTGTGTAGCCCAAGTGCTGGCTTTACCATTGTCAGTGGTTTCCCAACCAAACCTTCCAAAGGTGTCACAAGACAAATCTGAGTGGCAAAATAATTTCTGGGATAGTAAAAAAGAAAAAGGATGTTCTGCCACATTAAATTCTATTTTCTCCATCTTTTTTTCCAGGTGAAAAACTAGATAGAATTTCAGACACTTCACACACACTGTGCAGACACTTACACATAAGCACATGCAGAGAAACACACACACAAAATACCCGCCTCTAGCATCACCTCATAATGCCTCTATGTCAGATGCAGTATATTACTATTCTCACAGGCCCATAAATAAGTGGAAATATTGAGCCCCCTTGGGTGAATTCTTTCCATTTCCTCCTAATATGACACTAATATATCTGCAGCCTAAGGCATTGGCAGGAATCATTAAGGGGCAATGACTTTCCACAGTCATGTAAAAGTGGGCTCAACAGTGTAAGTTAATGTGTGTGACAATATATTTATGTTAATTGCTCAGCTGTATAGAGTGTGTGAGAGGGAGTGAGTCATAGAAAGTAAGCTGAATGGTTTATCACATCACTGTGTTACAATGCAGGCGGATGCATTTCAAGTAATTTAAGACAGGTGTGTGGTTGTGCGCCGCTGAATTATTAACAGTCACGGTAACAAATTTGAGAAGCAGAGGGGAAGACTTCATGAAAGCATAACCTTCTATCATCCGCCACTGATTTCAGTGCACAACAGATAAATATTAATCCCACTGCTTCGCCTCAGAGCCTCTCAAGCAGGTGGTGTGTTTTAAAACCCTCATTAAATGGTGGAGTCTTCATCCCAAATCAGAATTACATTTAATGGCTGCTGCCAGGCTAGAGACAAAGTTCCCCTTCCATTAAGAGCAATGTGGCATTTACCCACACATATATTATATACCAGGCTTATAACAGTATTGCTGCATGTTTATGGCACTCTGCAACAGTGATTTAGGTACGTTAGCAGTGTAGGTACAATATGGTACCAATACTGTAGCAGGTAAAATACAATGAAACACATTACTGTTTATGTGCGGCACCAAACCATTCAACTCACATTGCACAGTACAAAATATTGACTTATTAAAATATCTAAACCCTCTTAATAAACTTTTTATTATCTTTGGGGTCTGAAACACAACGCACTGTGATCCACCAGTTAATATGCTAACTGATACTACTAACAACATCTCCAACATGGCCTTATGTCCAAACCAATAATTAATTCCTTTTCTATAGACTTCACACCAACAACCAGTTGTCTGTAGAGGCTGCAATGAGTTTCGCCTTACTGGATTTAACCAGAACAGAAACAGAAATGACCGACAATAAAGTTGGTGGACACCACAACAAGCATTAAGTTACATAAATTAAATAACCTGACACTTCTTATAGAACAGCAGATTTAAAATCACCAAGGCAAAAAATATGGACCTGTCTAAACAATATAAACTTCACAGTGGTTACAGGAATGGAAAGACTGCACAGTTTTTATAAACCATGTATAGCACGCACACCCAACATGTTCTCATCACAAGTTGCCAGGTATCGCCACTTTGTCAACGGACTTTCACATTTTCGTATTACGTGCTATGTATCCTTCTGCATTAGTCTCATGTGGCCAGCCTCCCTTACTTAGGAATGGGAGTCTGAGGACATTTGTCTTTCGTTTTGTAACAGAAATGGGAGGGGATATCCAGACCATGTGAAAATCAAACTTTGACCGGATCCTGTCAGTAAATAGGCCAAAACATCTCTCTTCTCCTACGTAAGGAATTTTAGACAGAGTCGCTGTAAATCCTTAATTTCTCCAATCTTGTGGACGTTGCAGCTCTGCAATATAGCTGAATCAAATGAAATCATATCCATTTTAATCTCATCTTGCGATGCACTGAACACTTTCTTTTTCTGTTGTACTACGGACAACAATTCGGGGAACAGCAATTCCTGTGTAGGCGGGTGTAAGGCAAAGCTAATCAGCTGTTGGTTGAGGAAGTACGGAAGTACTTGGATTTGGATCCAATCACATCACTGCTACTGGGAGTCAGCGCTAGTTCTATTACAACTTTCCTATGGGAATGTCCACAGACGACAGAGTCAGCCAGCGTGCTGACGTCATCTGCATCTGTTTAAGAGACTACTCCTGCATCCACTGCCCATGTCCCAGGATGCAGCAACCAATGCTGGGACGTTAACAAAAGCACATGGTTAGGTTTAGGCAACAGAAACCCATGGTTGGGTTTGGCAAAAAACATCATTGGTTTACCAGAAGTGAACACTGTACTCCTGGATGAAAGTCCGTGGTTTGCTAGATCCATCCACCACCACTCCTGCCCACCCTATGGGGACTTTCCAACTCCTTGTATTATTTTAATTGCTTTTGGGTGTTTATGTGTGATGCTGAAATTACTGGCAAAGGGACAGTATTTGATGACTTTTGAATGCACACCCAACACTGCTCTGCATCTTAGTGGCTGCCTCGTCTGAAGAGTCACTTCAGTGAGTAGGTTAGATTAGATTAGATAGAATTTTATCAATCCCTTGGGAAGACTCCCTCAGGGAAATTAAGAAAGGTAGGTTGTTTTCTAACCCATCTGAAGGTGAGTTTTGTGCACTGCAAAGTCCCCCTCAGTCTGCTTAAGGTTCAACTTATCTACTCGTTCATTCTCAAAGCATAATATAACCACTCCACTCAGCCTCTCAGCTCCACTGTGTTCCTCAAAGTTTTCAAACATGTTAAGCCGAACGAGGCTCTGTAGTCACATCAGGGATTGATGTAGAAAGTCCTCACACACTTCACTAAGGGTAAACGTGAACACAGAAGTCACTGCAGGTGGATCCACCTGGGTCACACATCACTGTAGGTGTGATTAATTTAGGTCACTCACCGTACTCAGCACGTGGTGCATTAAATGTGTGATTAATTAAGGTAGATCAATGCAACCCTTTTTATTCACTATGCCATGGTATAATTCTATACATGACTCATGAGGTCATGATCTTTATTTTTGTTGCATTGTTGTGCATTTTATACTGTGCTGGCCCCTGCGTTGTTGCACCTCTGTTCTGCATATCATTGCCAGAGTGTCAGCTAAGAGCATCTCCTCCACATTGCTCTGCCCTCCTGCATACACACCAGCAGAAATACTCAAGTACAAGTAAACAAAAAGCGATTTTGTTAAAGTCCCAAGCATAAATGTAATCTGTTTCTTCCATCCACAATATTTAATATTTGTCAAAAACTTAAATGCATCTACAGAATGACAGTCTTCCACAAAATAACAGTAATATTCCTTCACTTCAGGAGGCACTGTCTGCTTGAAAAAAACAAAAAAAACATTTTCACAGCCAGCACTATGACTACATTGAAAGGAACACTGCACAATTAAATAAATCTGTCATTCCATGTGAGCGGTGAAAATTTAATATCTTCGTCTGAGATATGTTCAATCATTTATTCATGAAATGTATGAATTATTATTTTCATTTTTGTGTCATACCACTGAAAGGGCCCATCACACATGGAAAAACATGACACACACAAAAAAAAACAGTAAATATTTATAGAGGATCGTCCTCTGGCAATTGAAAGTCACACTCAAAAGACAGACAGATTTTTGCTGCAGGATATTTTACACACACACACACACACACACACACACACACAGACCGACAGCGTAGAAGCTACCTGTGCAACCATGTGTGCATTGTTACAGTAATCAATGTAAAACTGTCACGTTTGACAGGGAATTCACCAACAAAAAGTTATCACAATTGTAGATACAGCACTGCAAGATTCAAGACAGAGGCTCCTTCATGGGTGACTGCTCGGCAAATGGGAAGGAGAGGTTGTGACAGATTTAAAAAGAGGAGACAATATTAATGTGATGCTTCCTTCACCTAACGACGGTACATTAGTGAGGCTGTGTAAATCAGAGATGGCTGCCCATGCCCACTTGGTGACGGGGATAATATTGGGATTTCTGGATGGCTGGGTCGAGCACAGATTTAGGCAGACACACACACACACACACACACACACACACACACACACACACACACACACACACACGATTGTATTTGCATTCTCTAGAGGATTTACATTAACTGTAACGTTCCGAAACCCAGGTCCACACCAGACTGACTTCCTAAAAATGTCCTCACAAAGATGGCTCGGATGTCTTGTTGCATCAACCCCACACTCATTTCTTCTCACTTGCATATCTCCAGTCTGTATTTAGTGCATTTCAAAGTTTCAAACACTGATTCATCTTCCTTGCCATTATTCCCGCTCCCCTGCATCTCCCTCGCACCTCTGCAATCTCTCTCTGTCTTTCTCCCTCTCTCATGTTTAATCAGTCCACCAGGCGGTTGTCTCTACAGGGGACTGTGAATTATTGATGCAGGGGCCACGAGCAGAAGGAGGGGAAACAGCAGGAAGTAGGATAGTGGGGGGGAAAATGAGTGAAGGAAGAAACAGAAAATTTCACTTAGCTGGCCTGTGCTGATGCAGATGGACAGATGAAGAGATAAGAAGAGAGAAAGACAAGAGAATAGGTGGAGACAAAAAAGGGAGAAACACTCTGGGAGTGAGGCTGACGGGAGATTTCAGGTATAATGAGCTTGACAGGGGATCTCGGCTCTTTTTTTTTTTTTTTTTTTTTTAAACCACACCAGGAGTCATGCTGTGAGGCCTGCAATACTAATGGAATTTAAGCAATAAAGTCTGAACTTCCAAAATTACAAAACCCCAGAGAAAAGGTTCCTGCCCCAACAGCTGCTTTATTAATCTTTTATGCATTAATATTTTGCTAAAGCAACATTTCAAAACAGAATGTCAAGGATGTGGAGTCATTTGCCCAGAGCACAGTGACAGCAGAAATTACATTTACATTGGACAATTTTGCACCTTGCAATTTACTTCTGCTGCCAAAGGTGAGTGCAAAGGACATAGAATGTTAGCTTGGTAAGACCCTGATCACACAAAAAATCTGGTGCTTGGGCAGTGACTTGCGGCGTCAGAAACCAATGAAAAAGGCATCCTTTAACGTCTGCATGATATACAGCGGGTTGCCATTATAGTTTATTGGCGCCCAGTGGCGTCAGGGGGAAATGTAGCAGGACAAGGACGAAAGTTGAGTCGGTAAAAGTCCGCGGGTGGCAGTGGTCGTGGATGGGTCCAACAAACACCAACTCTCACCCGAGAGAGCGGTGTTTGTGTCCGATAATATTCGAAAGCCAAACCCTGCTCTTTTTTCCTAACCTAACCAACCTAACCACTTCCTTTTGTCTCCTAAACCAAACCACGTGTTTGTTGTTGAAGACGGTGTTGTACAGATGTAGTGCGTTAATTTTGAAAGAGACGTTAAATTTCCTGTGAAAACTAAAGTGTATCTTGAAAGGAGAGAACTTGACAAGGTGTCCCAGAATGTCAACAACCAACGCACCCAGGGTACCTTCGTATGTGGACGTGGAAAGTCCATGACCAAAACATCGATATGTGATGAGGTCAGAGTGGGAATGTGTTGGGCACACCGCACTGCCTTTTTTTCAAAAAAATTGAATGCCACTACTAAAAAAAAGCTTGCTGTGCCTTTTTCTTGTTGCCAGGCAAACACTTCATCACGTCCTTACCTCCAGTTTCCACATACTCTGTCTGCGCAGTGCAAATGAATAGCTTCATTTCTACAGCGAGTGCCACGCAGCGTCTCTGGAGCGTCCCAGAAGTGCTTCGTTGGAGATACGCACCAGGTCTATTTTTCAGTGTTGTTTATTAAATAGCGATGATGTGAAGGTGATGAAGGAGACTCCGCTGACACCGTCTTGCTTGTATATAGAAAGGTTTATTACAAGAAGTACAGCATCAAATCAAGCATTGCCTGAGAGAGAATTCAAAGCCAATATGAACTGCTCTGAATAATGGCTCCAACTATCCTGCCTATGTAGGTTGGTTGTTTTTGTGAACTTTGAGACAAAATGTGACAGAGAGACCTTTCCAATCCAACCTTTCAACCTAGCTTATCAATCCTTGACCTGGGCCCCTAACTGATCATAAAAGACCCAGGTCATCACATAACATGGCACATGTCAGATACTACATCAGCGACTGCGTGTTCATTGCACGTCAAGCCACAAAGCTCAGATCGCACCAAACAGGAAACAGAACACACAGCATCCGGTAAATTTCAAAATACAACACAATGTTTGGACTACAGATCGTAAACTCTCAATTTTTTCAAAAATCGTGAAGTAATGTTGATGTGAACAGCAAGCCGATCCCAAGTTAAACCTGTTTTCTCTTTTTGTCCTTCTGAATGAACTATTGTTTTGGTCTGGCTCACACTTTATCAACTGCTTTTTATGGCGTGATTTCGCAGTTCCCACGTGTGCTTGTGGCTCTGCTCTGCGGCGCGGCACTCCAGAAACGCATCCAGTAGACAAGGGTACACGCCGTTGGTCGCTCCAGATCGATGGCGCGGTGCAGCGCGGCGCAGACGTAGTATGTGGAAATTGGGGTCACACGTTTTTTTTTTTGTTTGATTGTTTGTTTTGTTTTGTTTTTCCACAGTAATCAGTATCTAGCTAAAATGCAATGGGTTGCTGTAGCTCTGGTTGAGGGTGAGAGTCTGTCAGCAAATAGCTTGTTGGGCACAGGGAAACAGATCTGTGTGGGTACCACCAGTTGGTCCAGGAGCTTCCCCTCGATGATGGCCATTTCAAATTTCAAATGTGCAACAATAAACATTGCTAATATTACTACATTAATTTGCATTTGTTTAAAGTTTGTCATTGCCAAAATCTAAAAAAAAAAAGTTTCAGTAGGTTGCTTGCTGCTCAAAATGTCTGGCCTGTTAACATTTTCTGGTTTTAAAATTTGGCCCAATTGAATTTCTAATTGAAAAGCCCTGTTTTACAGCCATGTTAAATTGCAAGCAATCCTCCCTGCATTTGTTGGAGCATTGCTGCATAGAAATATTTATTTTGTCATCTGTGTGTATGAGACAAGCAGAAAGCTGGTCAAAAACTCCACATGGTACCGCTGACAGGGGAGAAAATCCCATTTCATAGTTGGAGGGGACAATAAACAGTAAAATTTTAGAGAATAATTCCAGGGGGGGACAAGGAAAAAAAGTTGTAGCCTGTCTTTTATACAGCATCTTTTACCGCAATTTGACGCTTTAATCTTCTCTCTATCTCTCCAACAGGCAGAGTGAATGTCTATACTAACTAAACTAAAACTAAAACTAAACATTTCCTGCAATTAAACTGGTAGACTGGTTTATAAACAGTGTGCTGTGAGATCTGCCGCTACGCTCTGTCATAACCGTGTGTAATAGTCGCGCGTAATGACCGCTCCTCATCTGCATGTCTTTCATGTTTGTCTCACTGACAGGTGGAGAGCCTACCGACAGGTACCCATACAAGCCGCTCCGCCACAACCGTGCGTAATAGTCGCGCGCAATGACTGCTCCTCGTCTGCACGTCATTCATGTTTGTCTCACTGGCAGGTGGAGAGCCTACAGACAGGTACCCACTGCTCTTGTCCTGTCCTCTCCCTCTTCTTTCTCTCCTGTCCTCTCTATCACTAAACTCTGAGCTTAATCATTAGCTTTTAGCAGCACTTGTAATTGAGTAGGCTTTTGAACAATGCAGGAGAAATGTTGCAGACAGTTTATATTATCAGCCTGGGCCTGGGGCTTGTTGTAACAGTAACTGGGATGCGTTGTAACTTGTGTAAGTTAAACTGTGTCTGTATGAGTAAACATCTTACCCTGCGATGCACGATGTGGACAGCGGTTCCAGCCACATGCTGCTACTGCTGCCAAGCAGCCCCGCCCATTGGAAAGAGTGTGGGATATACCACTACTAGGAATGGGAGGGGGGGGACTAAATCTTTTAAGATTTAAATAGCACATTATTGCGCGATTAAAGTGAGCACTGCTTACATTGTGCTTTTAATGAATACTACTGCATTGTTCAAAAATTATTAATTGTGTCTCAAATGATTCTAGGGGGGTACAGCTTTACTGAAGGGGGAATCATGTCCCCCCTGTCCTCCCCAGGATTTCCGCCCCTGACCGCTGATGCTTTCTTTTGTTTAACCATAATATTGCTGCCGGCACAGCGGTGTTGCCTCACAGCAGGAGAGTTAGGAGTTGAATCTGGGGGGGCCCTGCTGAGTTTCCCTGGGTTCTCCAGCTGCCTCCCACAGTCCAAAGACATGCAGGTAAGGTTACTTGGTGACTCCAATAGGTGTGAATGTGAGCGTGAATGGTTATCTGTCTCTATGTGTGTCAGTCCTGTGAAAATCCTCACTTGCGTAACTGTTTGG
Source organism: Epinephelus lanceolatus (assembly GCF_041903045.1). NCBI lineage: Eukaryota > Metazoa > Chordata > Actinopteri > Perciformes > Serranidae > Epinephelus > Epinephelus lanceolatus. The sequence continues at coordinate 43,480,371 of NC_135736.1, forward strand.
TCTGTGACAAAGCATTGCAAAAGTTGTGCAAAATAAATACAGATATCTACTGGACAGATTGTTACTAAATACACAGCATTTCTGTCTAAGGAACTGATTTATGTTTCAGCATTAAATCTTTAGCTGCTGTCACTTCAACACCAGATGGATGTGCTGAGCATCATCAGACCATAGTAATTGTTTTTACATTAGTTTTATTGCCTTTGTGATAGAGTGCTGATGGCAACGTTTGTCTTGTTGTCTTACTGAATAGAAGACGCCACCATTTTTTAATCCATGTCTGTTTATTAACACAGTCTATTCTGTCTTCAATATTTCTGACTTATCACCTGACACATCATCATGATACATGCTGCGTTCACATGCTCCTCTGATGGTCCCATTTCCCGAGTTTGGAAGTCATTTTCCGACTGTGTTCATGAGCTTTAATTGAAAAGAACATGGAGGCAACAAAGAAGGTGTGTCGAATTTTATTGCTCAGATCATTTAAACAACATGCTGATAATAGCTGGAAGCTTTGACTTGCTTCATCAGTACATCACCTAAAACTACTAAAATATTGCATTGGAAGACATATGACCCGTAACCTGGGTCACTCTGCATGGACAACTGTACACAGGTATTAGTCAGTCCTCTCTGTCCCAACTCCAGCTGGCTCAAACGGCGCTGCCTGAGTCCTCACTGGTACCTGGAAAGAGACCATATCAGAATCAGAATCAGAATCAGAAATACTTTATTGATCCCCGAGGGAAAATTATTATTTATGATTTCCTGTGGTGCTCAGTGGTACATCTTGGTGGTATGAGTCTCCCACTGAAAGTACTCTTGTGCCTGACCAGCACATGGTGGAGTGGGTGTGAGACATTGTCCAAGACAGTTCGTAGCTTAGACAGCATCCTCCTCTCTGACACCACCATCAGAGAGTCACACTCCGTTCCCACAACGTCACTGGCCTTGCGGATCAGTTTGTTAAGTCTGTTGGCGTCCGCCACCCTCAGCCTGCTGCCCCAGCACACAACAGCATAGAGGATAGCACTGGCCACCACAGACTCATAGAAAATCCTCAGCATAGTCCGGCAGATGTTGAAGGACCTCAGTCGCCTCAGAAAATAGAGACGGCTCTGGCCCTTCCTGTAGAGAGCGTTAGTGTTCTTAACCCAGTCCAGTTTACTGTCAATGTGTACCCCCAGGTACTTATAGTCCTCTACAATGTCCACACTGACCCCTTGGATGGAAACAGGGGTCACCGATGTCTTGGTCCTCCTCAGATCCACAGCCAGTTCCTTTGTCTTTGCCACGTTGAGCTGCAGATGGTTCTGCTCACACCATGTGACAAAGTTATCCACAACAGCCCTGTACTCATCCTCATCACCCTTGGTGATACATCCAACTATAGCAGAGTCATCAGAAAACTTCTGAAGATGGCAGGTCTCAGTGCAATAGCTGAAGTCCGTGGTGTAGAGGGTGAAGAGGAAGGGAGAGAGGACAGTCCCCTGCGGGGCCCCGGTATTGCTGACCACTCTGTCTGACACACAGCGTTGCAAGCGCACATACTGTGGTCTGCCAGTCAAGTAGTCTACAATCCAGGACACCAGGGGGGCATCCACCTGCATTGCTGTCAGCTTGTCACCCAGTAGAGCTGGACGGATGGTGTTGAATGCACTAGAGAAGTCAAAAAACATGACCCTCACAGTGCTCGCCGGCTTATCCAAATGGGCGTAGACGCGGTTGAGCAGGTAGATGATGGCGTCCTCAACTCCAAGTCGGGGCTGATAGGCGAACTGGAGGGGGTCCAAAAGTGGCTTGACCATGGGCCGGAGCTGCTCCAAGACGAGTCTCTCCAGGGTCTTCATGATGTGGGAGGTCAATGCCACGGGTCTGTAGTCCTTGGAGCCACTGGGACGTGACGTCTTTGGCACAGGAACAAGGCAGGATGTCTTCCACAGCAAGGGGACCCTCTGGAGACTCAGGCTCATGTTGAAGACATGCTGAAGTACTCCACATAGCTGGGGGGCACAGGCTTTGAGCACCCTGGGGCTGACACCATCAGGGCCTGCAGCCTTATTTGAGTGGAGTCTCATCAGCTGTCTTCTCACATGGTCAGCAGTGAAGCACATTGTGGAGGTGACGACACGTGGGGGAGGGGTGTAGTCCTCATGATGGAGAGAGCAGTCAGTCTGACCACGGGGGGATGAGGTGTGAGGAGGAGGAGGAGGAGGGGGGGTCAAGCAGGAGGGTGTTGAGGTGTGAGAGGGAGGAGTGGGGGAGGAGGGCAGAGTGGGAGATGGTTGACCAAGACAGACAGCAGAAGAGTCAGGGGGGGGATGGGCAGGGCCAGCAGTGTCAAATCTGTTAAAAAACAGATTCAGTTCATTGGCCCTGTCCATGCTGCCTTCAACTCCTCTGTGGTTGTTGGTCCTGAAACCAGTGATGGTCCTCATTCCACTCCAGACCTCTCTCACGTTGTTCTGCTGGAGTTTCCTCTCCAGCTTCCTCCTGTACCTCTCTTTAGCCTCCCTGATCTTCATCTTCAGCTCCCCCTGTATTGTTCTCACCTCCTCCCTGTTACCAGCTCTGAAGGCCCTCTTCTTTGCATTGAGGATGGCTTTGATGTCCTTTGTTACCCACGGTTTGTTATTTGGATAACAATGGACAGTCCTGGCTGGGACAGTGGAGTCCACACAGAAACTGATGTAGTCTGTGATGCATTCTGTGAGCCCGTCGATGTCCTCCCCATGTGGCTCACAGAGTGCTTGCCAGTCTGTCACCCCAAAACAGCCCTGCAGTGTCTCATAAGTCTCGTCCGACCATCTCCTCACTGTCCTCATGGTCGCAGGCTGGCTCTTGACTAGTGGTACATAGCAGGGGTTGAGGTGCACCAGGCTGTGGTCTGACCTACCCAGAGGGGGGAGGGGGGAGCAGCTGTATACATCTTTGGCGTTTGCATACAGCAAGTCCAGTTTCCTCTCCTCTCTGGTAGGACAGCTCACATACTGTGTGAATGTGGGCAATGTTGTTGCCATGGTGACATGGTTGAAGTCACCCGAGATAGCTATGAAGGCACTCGGGTGTTCAGTCTGCAGGCGGGCTATGGCGGAGTGAATGACATCACATGCCGATGTCGGGTTGGCAGAGGGGGGGGATGTAAACAGTTACAATAATGGCATGTGAAAACTCCCTGGGCAAATAATACGGCCTGAGTCCAACAGCGAACAGTTCAATGTCCGGGCAACAGATACGTTCCTTAATGGAAATATGGTCAGGACTGCACCAGCGGTTATTTACTAGAACAGCAAGCCCCCCTCCTTTGCGCTTACCGCTCTTGGTGCAGTCCCGGTCGGCCCGAACAGTCTGAAAGCCGCTGATGGAGACGTTGGTGTCGGGAATGTCCTGGTGAAGCCATGTCTCAGTGAAGCACATAAGACTACATTCCCGGTACTCCTTCTGACTTTTGGCGACCGCTGTCAGCTCGTCCATCTTATTTGCCAGTGGGAGAGGGGAGACACGGCTTATATCTTCTCTTCTCCATAAGCCTCCGTTGTCTCAACCCTGCTTTTTTCCGCCGCTGTTTACTTCCTCCCCTGCATCCTCTGTGTGTTTTCCTCCACAGTTCAGCTGGTATCTCCGATGTTCCGGCCGCCAAGCCGGCCGGCCTCAGCGTGATCAGCTGATCTCTGGAGTAAACAATGCGGCCATGAAGTTGTTGCGCAATGGTGCCGGGTCCGAATGAAATAAGTAATTCCAGGGTGAGGAAAACGAGTACAACTCTCTCAATCGGCATGTTTTGAGAGGGCGCAGTTCCAAAATTACAATCACAAAAAGCCAGCACAAATACCAAACTTAATAAAGCAAAAAAGTAAGAAAACCGAGAAAACAAGCAGGAGCGACTGCAACAGGCTGCACGCGCGGGCGCATGCGCTCTACTATTACATATATCACACCTGTTTTGGCCTCTCCCCACTGGCTGCCAGTAAAGTTCAGAATTGACTTTAAGGTTCTCCTGTTTGTTCACAAAGCCCTTAATGGTCTGGCCCAATCCTACATCGCAGACCTTCTAACCCCCTATTCTACGCCCAGGTCTCTCAGGTCAGCTGACCTGGGGCTCCTGGCTGTCCCACGTTCCAGACTTAAGCTCAGGGGTGATTATGCCTTTGCTGTGTCTGCCCCCAAACTGTGGAACAGCATCCCTCTCCCAATCAGATCTGCCTCCACCATTTACTCATTTAAGCCTGGTCTTATGTATGTATGTATATTTTTTCATATTATCCCAACGCCACATGAATGCAGGGACAGACAGCCAGCAAACCACTTACAATATTTGTCTTAACTAGTCCATACCCATTGAGTGCACAGTTGCCCACGTACAGTTTCACATGGTGTGTGTTTGGGCTACAAGTCATAGGAAATTGCAGATTAAATAGTCAGCTGAACCCATTAAGAAGAGCAATGTATTCAGACAGAGTTTTTGTGAATTTGATAGTACGATTGCTTTATTGTACAGTAGATTGACCACGTCAGTGAGTAGAAAAACGTGGGACTGACAGAATGACACACTGACAGTTTCCGTGATTATGTACAGCATACCATACCATGACTTAGTCATACCAAAAAAAAAAAAAAAAATTAAACATTGGTCCACAGGGGGAGCCACAGCAATCGGTCGTATTTTAGCCATTTTTAAGCATTTTTCTGTTGTCATAGCGCCACCCAGTTGCCAGTTAGAGTTAAATTTCTCCAGTCACCTTGAGGCGTCCTGTTCTACGTATCTACCAAGTTTAGTAAAAATCCATATGGCAGTTAGGCCTAGATAAGAAATTAGCACTCTAGCGCCCCCATTTTGTTTGATGGGGTCAATAATGGAGGGGTCCCCTCAGATTATGTGTGGTCATATGCCTACAAAGTTGCGTGGTGATGGGTGAAACCCTTGAGATGTTATACACCTTTATGTGATGAGCCACGCCCTCCACAATATTCATTGCCTTATAGAAGCTCAGTTTTAGTAAGTTTTCCAACTTTTGCCAAGAGGGAACTTTAGATATTGGTCCCTAGATTATGTTCACCCAGTTTCATGCAGATCGCTCAAACTTCCTAGGAAGAGATCGATTTGAAGTGTTTTTCAAAAAATTCAAAATAGCGGAAAATCTATATAAACGGAAGTTATGGGTTCTTGAGGCAAATGTGTTCCTCATGAGGAGAGGCATCTCTGTGCAAAGTTTCATGTCTCTACAACATACGGGGCATGAGATATGCCCATTCAAAGTTTGCAATTTCAATCGGTTGCTATAGCGCCCCCCTTTGGCCAATTGATGTAATATTGCTTCATTCGCATCCTCCCATGACCCTCTACCACTGTGCCAAATTTCGCATGGATTGACCAAGTCAGTGAGGAGAAAAACATGGAACAGACAGAGTTTTCATCATTATATAGTAAGATAAGATTGCAAATGAAGTAACCCTGCATTGGGCCGGCTGTGGCTCAGAGGTAGATCAAGTCATCCAGCAATCAGGAGATCAGCTGTTCAATCCCCTGCTCCTCCAGTCCATGTTGAAGTATCCTTGGGCAAAATACTGAACCCTTAATTGCATTAGTGTGTGAGTGCGTGTGAATGGTTACTGAGTAGCAGGTGGCACCAGGTATGGTGTGAATGGGTGAATGTGTCATGTAGTGTAGAAAGTGCTTTAAGTGGTCGCAAGACTAGATAGGCATTACACAGGTGCAGTCCATTTACTGTTCATTGGTTTGTATTTCAACACACAATAAATTTATTTGATTTTAGAAATTTAAAAAGATCAAAGAAAGGATGAGGTCACAGTTGGTGGGGTTTTGTAGACCCCATAGAGGTCGAAGGTCGCCATGCAATCCGCGCATACATCTAACCTTCTTAAACCAAGCTCATGGTTGAAACTGTTCCAAATGTTGAGGAATCGATTTATTTTCCAAAGACATCTTGCCTCAGGTGTGAATATTCACAAATTTACACCCGTGAGCTTCACAGTACAACTCAACATCACATGTCTGATAGAGGGATAAACATTTCTTATTTACTTCCCGTCATTATGTGCCTGGGCTGTCAAATACCAACCGCCTGGTTGGAAGTTAGCTCAGCAAAACACCAGCATGTGTCTTGTTGAAAAAAAAAAAAGTTAAGTGTTTGTGCTTTTAAATGAATATTAACCATGTCTGTGGACCTAAACGGGAAGTTAGCACGGCACACAATTTAAATAAATCCTGTGTTGCTCTATGGGTGGATCCTGTCGAGGCTACGAGATCAACTGACACACTTCTCCCACACACAAATTAAACATGTTAACTGTACACAATTACTGTGTTTGGATAAAGGCATCCATTTAGAGTTTTACCCATGTAATCTAAGAGGAGTTTGCCTTTCTTAATGATCTACCCCTCCAGCTTGAAGCCACAGACTCTCTGTGAGACTCCTCATAATTGAAGAACTGTAACCTGGAGCGTCTCTACTTCGAATAAATGTAGATTTTGAGGACACATAATGAGACCTGAGGTGATTTTTATGTGAAAACTACCACATTATTTGACTCAAACTATGACAATCACCTCATTAAATTGCTCATTTAAGAGAACAGACAGCACTGAAGGAAATGGCTACTGGAGAGATGGGATTACACAGCGTAGAATTAGCAGGCGATACAGACACTGAGGACAATAAGTGGCAAAAACAAAATATGTTATGGTCTTTTATCAGAATCCTACTCACTTATCCACACTGTCTTAATTGAGAGTAACAGACAACCACCCTTAGTTTAGTTTTTGTTTATTTTAAAGATTAAAATACTAATTAAAATCTAAATAATATGGAGCAGCAGATAACAGTTTGGGACAAACAGACATCATATCTGTCGTCCCCCAGACAATAGCAGGAGCAAAACACAATCAATGGCTCAAAGGCGAATAAAACAAACGGAGGCACTGTGCAGGGACAGAGAGAGTTGTTGTGCAGTTATTGAGCTGGAAACTAACCATGTGTGTTGGAGGGAATGTCTGAGATCAAGCCCTGGAGGGTAGACGGGGAGATATAAGTTGGACGGTCTCAGCGAGCGCTGCCACACCACCTAATCTGGTGACAAATGCAATATGGGGCCATCAACAATAACTGTCATGGGTGAGAGAGTAATGGAGGTAATTCCTTTCATTTTTGAGGTTGTTTTTGTCCCGGACGGAGCAATCGATCACTATCCAAGAGCATTTGATAATAACAGAAAAACAGATTAACCCCTAAACTTTTATTTGAGCCTTTGTGGTTTTCAGTAAGGTCTGATTTACAGGAGTGGGAGGAAAAACATGTGATATACCCGACAGCTTTTACAGACAGTGTAAAGAGACACAGAGTGGATCTCACATACTGTCAACATCCAAAATTGCCTTTACAGGATTAAGTTTTCACGACAGTTCAGGATGTTTTCCAGAAATGCGTTAAGCCAAATCGTATTTTAAGGATTTTTTTAAATAGATTTCTGTATTTGACTTTGTATTGGAAAGGCTTACACCCTGTCTGGGAGACAAGGGAGACTTTGTCCAGCATAGATTTCTGCAGTTATCACAATTTCTTACCCACTGTTGATACTGAGCAGACAAGCCTTTCTCATCAGAATAATGTTTGGTGCACCATTTGTCTTTTATAGTTCTGCTGTGTCTTTTGTTCTTAGTCATTAGAGCTGTGGTCTATTCATAGGTGGCTGCCTAAGAAGACAATGTTGGCATTGCACAGTTCTGCAAACCGATGTATCGACGTTTCTGAAGTGACATGATATACAGTAAGCAGGCTTTGTCATCAGGAGGTGGAGGGGATGGTGGATGGCATGACACCTTGCAGATAACTCTTTGAGACTGACACATAACTGTTGTTTTTTAGCAAGTCGTGACTGAGATTCCAGCAGCTTTATAGCCCCAAACCTGGGTGTTTTTTACAGAATCATGTCTCTTTTCCTAGCAGCTTTTCAGCCCCTAAATGTGTTTTTTAGAGGGAACCACTGCTGTTTTTCCAGCATGTTTTAAACCCCAAAACATTTGGGGTTTTCAGGGACCGGTGGGTCTATTTTCAGTGGCATTTCAGCCCCTAAATGTGGATGTTTTCAAGGAAATGTCACTGTTTTTCCTGCAGATTTTTAGCCCCCAAATGTCGATGTATTTTTAGGAACAAATAATTTTTTTCATGCAGTTCTTGGCCTTCAAATGAGGGTGTTTTTAGCGACCCATTGCTGTTTTTCCAGCAGCAGCCCCAAAGGTGGGAGTTTCTTAGGGACGCATCACAGTTTTTCCTGCAGATATTTAGCCTCCAAATGAGGGTGTTTTTTAGGGACCAATCACTGTTTTTCCTGCAGATTCTTGGCCTCCAAATGTAGGTGGTTTTTAGGGACCCATTGTTTGTTATCCTGCAGATTTTCAGCCCCCAGATGTGGGTATTTTAGAAACCCATTGCTGTTTTTCCAGCAAGGATAGTATCACAGGAAACTGTTGTTTTTTGTTTGTTTTTTTTAACCCAGACTTGGCTGCATTTTCTACCAGGACAGTGGCACAAAAAGCTTTTGTTTTTCATTGAGACATTCTGCTTTTCCAGCTGGCATTGTGCCCCAAATCAAATAATTTAAGCCAAAACATGGTCTTTTCTGAACCATAACCAAGTATTTTTTTGTGCCAAAACCTAACCACACAAATAATGATTTATTGATTGATGTGTTTTAATTGTTTTGTCTGTAACTGGTGTATTCTCTTTATAGCCTGCACATCCAACCTGTAGGGGATTAGACAGAAGACCGCAGATCTCTAACAGTGAACAGGATATGGCCACTGATGGATACTCTGCAGTCAGGTGACAGAACAGTGTGAGAGACCCTGTGGTTTCTCCCTGCTGATGTGCCCTTGTCGTAGAACAGTGGGAGCTAGTTGTTAAATATGGCCACATCGCCTCTGTATAATCAATAGCTTTATTAGAGAACAACAAGTTGTGTGTCTTCTTGCATGTGTAACTGGGCGTACATTGTGTGTGTGTGTGTGTGTGTGTGTGTGTGTGTGTGTGTGTGTGTGTGTGTGTGTGTGTGTGTGTGTGCGTGCCTGTGTTACCTCTCAGTTCCCTGTGGTGTGGTCATTTGACCAGATCAGGGCAGACTGGGATCGATGTAGTTCTAATGAGTCAGTGGGGGAGGAGCTCATAACTTAATAGGAATGCAGTGGCAACTGGAAAATGTTGCAGAGGTGATAATTCACTCTGAGTTACAGCATTGTCGCCTGGTTGGAAATGAGCAGAGGCAGTGATAAAGGAGGGGTGACGGAGGTGTGGAAGAAAGGAGGTGTATAAGTAAGACGGATGGCCAATCAGGTGATCAAAAAACGTTATTGAACATTTCTGCATCGATTTGCTTGTTAGCTTCCTCCCAAGCGTATCGCGTGCTGAGTGCAGTGGTTTCAACTACACATTTATCAGCATATGCTCCATGTGTACTGTGTACATGTCATTTGTTCCCTGCATCACATTTGGTCATACAAAAGAAAGCACATAAATACTGTACATTTTCACTTTGTGATATTGGTGAGCTTTGCCTGCTCTTACACTTGTATTTATCTTAGTATGACATCACCAGCTAAATGCCTGACATGTGGCTTTACACATATGGTAAACTGTTGATGATCTGTCTGGGACCGTGGCTGCTCCGTGTCTCCATGGGCCTTGTTGAAGTGTGTCCTCCAGATGAAGGATGTGTCTGGCTGCTCCCCAGGATTTCCCTCATTTGTTACTTTGATTAATTCTCTGTAGCTAATCAGTCAAGCGAATTCCCATGGGTGTGAAATGAAACCAGTCACCTGAAGAGGAACAGCCACATACTGCACATAAACATATGCATGCCTCCATGTGCACGCATGCACACACCAACACTAATTAACCGAGTGGTAGAGACTTTCTATGACTTTCTAATTAACATACTCTTTGTGTTATTTTTTTCCCATAAAGTCAAGGCATCTGCAAATACTGTTTTTAGAAAGGATAAAAGTGTGAATGAAAAAATGTTGTATATTTCTGCAAAGCACAGATACATCACATTTACATTATCATGTGTAGCACAGCTGAAACTTTCCATTTTAACACCACAATGCTTATTGTGTGGATAGGTTTTAGGTGCACAAACCCCTTGGTAATGGTTAGGAAAACATTGTGTTTCGGCTTAAATTACCTGGCTTTGGGGGCACAGTCACCACTGGAAGCAACTATGACTTGGTTTAAAAAGAAAAAAATCACGGGCCATCGGTGGCTTAGTGGTAGAGCAGGCGCCCCATGTACAAGGCTGTTGCTGCAGCGGCCCAGGTTCAAGTCCAGCCTGTGGCCCTTTGCTGCATGTCATCCCCTCTCTCTCTCTCTCCCCCCCTTTCACACTTAACTGTCCTGTCCATTAAAGGCAAAAAATGCCCAAAAAAATATCTTAGAAAAAAAAAACACTTTTTGTAGCACCATCGCCAGTCGAAAAAGCATCCCCAGAAGCATCAATGTTTGGGGACTGAAAAGCCACAGGAAAACAGCGGTGGGTCCCTAAAAATCATGCACGTTTGGAAGCTGAAAAGTCAGAGGAAAACCAACAGTGGGTCGCTGAAAAACATGCACATTTAGGGGTTGAAAAGCTGCTGGAAAAACAGCGACAGGTTGCTGAAAAACACCAACATTTGGGGTCTGAAAAGCCACAGGGAAAACAGCAGTGGGTTGCTAAAAGACACCAATATTTGGGGGCTGAAAAGCAGCTGGACAAACAGTGAAGGGTTCCTAAAATACCCACATCTAAGGTCTGAAAAGCTGCTGGAAAAACAGCAACAGTTGCTAAAAAACACCCATGTTCGGGGTCTGAAAAGCCAGGGGAAAAACAACAGTGGGATGCTTAAAAGCACGCAAGTTTGAGGGTTGAAAAGCTGCCAGAAAAAACAGTGACAGCTTGCTACAAAACACCCACATGTGGGGTCTGAAAAGCCACAGGGGTCACTAACAAACACCCCTATTTTGGGGTTGAAAAGCAGCTGGGAAAACAGTGACAGGTTGCTAAAAAACACCCACGTTTGAGGTCGGAAGAGCTACAGGAAAAACAACAGTGGGTTGCTAAAAAGCACACAAGTTTAAGGGCTGAAAAGCTGCTGGAAAAACAGTCAGTTTGGGGTCTGAAAGGCCTAAGGGAAAACAGCTGTGGGTCACTAAAAAACACCCACATTTTGGGGTTGAAAAGCAGCTGGGAAAACAGTGAAGGGCCCCTAAAATACCCACATCTAGGGTCTGAAAAGCTGCTAGAAAACAGCAGTGTGTTGCTAAAGAACTTCCACATTTGAGGGCTGAAAAGCTGCTGGAAAAACAGTGACAGTTTGCTAAAAACACCCATGTTTGGGGTCTGTAAAGCCACAGGGAAAACAGCTGTGGGTCGCTAAAAACAAAAACATTTTGGGGTTGAAAAGCAGCTGGGAAAACAGTGAAGGGCCCCTAAAATACACAAATCTGGGGGCTGAAAAGCTGCTGGAAAACAGTGACAGGTTGCTAAAAAACACCTATATTCAGGGTCTGAAAAGCCACAGGGAAAACAGCGACGAGTCACTAAAACACACCAGTGCCTTGTGGTTAAAAAGGTGCAAGAAATCAGCTAAGCCTAAAACAGATCCACTGGTCCATAAAAAAAAAACCCACACATTTGGAGGCTAAAAAGCAGCAGAAACAGGGATGGGTCTCTAAAAACCACCCATGTTTAGGGGCTGTAAAGCTGCAGCAATGACTCACTAAAGAACAGCTGGTTTTGTTGTTTTGTTTGTTTGTGTATCTCATATAGTGGTCTGCAGCTTGTTAGAAGTCTCATCCATCATCCACTCTACCTCTTGATGACAAAGTCAGCTCACACAATTCACTATAGAAATGATTATGATACAAATAAAACCTGTAACATGTTTATGGTTTGCAGAAACATACAATGCCAACATTTTCTTCTGTTCCCTGGGCTGCTGCTACACTGACTTTCACTGCACTTTAGGAATGCTTTTAACATTCACTTATGTATTTCATTTTTTCCTGTACAAATGTGACCATTTCCATTTTTACGTAACGCTCTTGACAGCCTTATAACAAAGCTCTGTGTCAGTGGGTTCAGCCTTTTTAGCTTGTGACCACTTACAGTATTACACATGCCGACTTGTGAGCCCTAATCGACTGAAGTATGATCAATAATTTTTTTTTTAATCTTTTCTGTGGTCCGACCAGATTAAAGAGACGGATTAGAGATAAGACTGAAAAACAAATGTGATTTTAGGTAACAGGACTTGAAATTCCTTATTTCCTACCCCAGCTTTCATCTCATAGCCCCCAGGTTGCTAACCATTGATCTAAATATCTCTTTGACATTATTCCTCTTTTTGTTGCTGCACTATAATCACATGTGTTTCAAAGAGTTCTTCATGTGGAGACTGGATAATATATAGGCGACTTTTTTGTGCATATACATATTTAATATTCTACACATCTGGCCCCCAGGTCTCAGATAAAACCTTTGATTCTCACGCTAATGAGAAAGCTCCATGGTGCTAATTAAATAGACTTATGATGCATGATGATGAGTAAAGCTGCTCCTCTGAGGAAACTTTCACATGTGAAGTTGGAGTATGGCGTTTCTGATCACAGTGAATATTCTCTGCACTTTTCAAATAAAGTTAATGTTTTATCCTAATGAGTGGTATGTCTGCAGTCGTGATGTATTATCTTATAAAGTCAAGTATCATATCATTGAACTTTATTTAATGAAACTGTGAGTGTCGCTGAAGTTCTTCCAGTGTATCTAAACCTGTACTTTTAAAAGAAACTTCTAATATGAACACTCCATAATAATCCTTTCTTAGCCACACTGCTTTTGCTCTAATCATCCAGATTAACAGTGAGACTAAGAAGTGCTTTGTTTATTTTTAATAAGTGTGCCATTTAATTAAAGCTATGGATGGGTGTCCTGAATTAACAAGCCATATGTGAACCAGAATCCACCTTAGTGGGCGAATTTACAGATGACAGAATCCATTTAAATGTGTTTCACACTTTATAATATGGTATTATAGATTTAACCTGTGGCTGGGATCCTCATATGCATTTATATTTAATGTCCTTATTCCTTTATTGTGTACGAGCTGTAATTATATACGCTAACCTTCAGGAATTTCCTTCCTCATGATATGGACTATAATTACCTGCTTTGAATCATTTCCACCTCATGTGAAAGAGATTAAAGAGATTTGTACATTTCTGTGTGTCCTTTTCTTCCGTATCGGCTTATAATGTAATTATAGTCACATTTTGCTAATTGTGTTTTGTATATTACCTCCTGCACAGTGATGTTCCAGTCACAGAGCAGAATTAGCATGTAGAGATGACCCCATTTGCATGGGAGCTTTTAAACTCTAAGTGTCTGACTATCTGCGCTCATTTTGGATATTCAGCAAAATAGCATCTTAACACATTAGCCATGCAAGACTCGTCCCTCTCATCCTCTCTGCTTTGTGTTTTATCTCCAAAATTAGCAAGGGCCTCGCACTCGTCCCGAGGTTGAGAAGTTTTTAGAGATTACCTCATCGCAGATTGAAGCTGCCTTTCATCAAACCGCTCACATCTGAGGGTGAATTAATGAGAGGAAAGTGAGGGAGCGCATGTCAGACGTGAACCTGCAACATCACAAGCATGCAGTGCGGCATGCATCCTGGTCTGTTGATCCACCAGGGCGCTCCAGTGAGCCGGAGAATTAAATGTGCCGCCGCTGTCGGGGGAAAAAATGAAAAAATCTGAATCAGTTTCATCTCCAAGCACAAGAAATGTAAAGGGAGTTTATCATCAGTGTCATCTGCATAGAAACTTTATCGCCAACTGAGAGTGTGACGCAGAACATACCGACACACATGGTAGAGGGAGCATATAATGAAGTCTGTATTACACATGATACTCATATTATATACAGTACGGCTCTATAACAAGATACAGTCCCCTGAGAAATCCACAGCAGGAATGATGGATGGCTTACTGCTGGTAACTGCACGCTCTCTTACATACATGGCCTTCATCTGTTTTCCATCTCTGCCTTTCTTTGACCTGCTTTCTTTACATTTTTCATTTTCCTACCAAATGTCCTTTACTTGAATCCTTTTTTTCTTCCTTCTCTTTCCACCTGTCATTTCCACCTTCCATCTAGCTGATCTCTATGTACTGTATATAATCTTTTTTTCCTCTTTACATCTCCCTCCTTGTGTTCCTCCAGCTGTCACGACACGTACTTCCATCCTCAGTTCACCTCATATTTTCTGCTTTTCCTCTGATTGCCCTCTGCTCACTCTTTTTCCTATTCTTTTCTCCAGTAAGCGGAGCGTACTGTACGGTACAGTCTGTACAAAACCCGTGCCTCTACACACGTAACTATCCTTCTGTCCATCTCATTCTCTCCCACACTAGTCTCTATTTTAGTAATTGCAACCATGGGTGAGACTAAGGTTATTGTATGGTATAGAAACCAGTCAAGGTAAAATGATATTTTATTTTTTTAAATGCAGTAGATTTTAGCTCTCTTATCTTTGTTTATGGTTTGTTTGAACATAGTGTGATGAAACATTAGAGCTTGATTTTCTTCAGGGATGTTCAAACTGAACATAAAGTGGACCTTACAGCGGTGGTGCAATAAAACAAAAAGTCAGTGGAAAGATGTAAAATACTTAAAGTTCCTCTCCAGACACGTTTATAAGTAAAATACTTTACTACCACTATTACTAATTCACTAACAAAAACCGCGCCAATAAGACAAAGAATTCACATGGGTTACTGCATATGATGGATTAAGGATTTGGAGGAAAGCATGAAGGGATGAGGATCAAGGGATCAGAGAATGAAAGGATAAGGATGGAGAGATGGAGGGATGATAGGATGTACAATGAAGGGATGAGGGGATAGAGGGTGAGGAATAAGGGGATGAGGGTCGGAGATGAAGGACGAAGGGATGACACGATGAACAAGGAGGTATGAGGGGGTGAAGGGTGAGGAATGAATGGATGAGGGTTGAGGGTTGAATAGATGAAGGGCTGAGGGTTGAAGGGTTGAGGGATGAAGGGACGAGGGTCGAGGGGATGAAGGGTTAGGGAAGACAGGATGAGGATCAAGGGATGAAGAGTGAGGATTGAGGGATTGGGTCTCTGGGTCGAGAGGGCGACTGTGATGATGGATGTGTTTGGGCTGATATGGGATGTGTTGAAGACGTGGTCTTTGCTCCCAAACCTAGTATATAAAACTACATTATTTTGTTTAATATAGTTTTGAGGCATAGTAGTTAAGAAAAAAAAAAATCCATCACCAAAAAAAAGGTCATTAGTTGCCATGATTTCATTGGTCACTTAGTTGCAGAAAAAAAAAGTGAAACTCTATTAGGAGCTGCACCTTGTCAAAATAACTCAAAAACTATATGACTGGACCATGTTTGAATTTAATTTGAAAGGACAGACACAGGAAGTGTCCACGCTCAGCAGTCAGACAGGAGTCAGGTTAATTTCCAGGGCTGGTACCTGCGGTTATTCCACAGGCTAGTTAATAACATGTCGGGCAGGAAATCCAAAGTGTGGGATCATTTTGAGAAGGTGAAGGACGAACCCAGCCTAAACAGATGTGTTTTTAACTACTCTTTAAAAATGTCCACGGAAGAGGCCGCTCTCAGCTCATGAGGTAGTGCATTCCACCATTTCGGTGCAACAGCCTTAAAGGCTCTATCACCATTTGTCTTTAATCTTGTGTGAGGGACAGTAAGTAGGTGGCCTTCAGCAGACCGCAGTGACCTGATAGGACAGTGAAAGGACACCAGATCCGTCAAGTATGCAGGTGCTTGACCATGGAGGGCTTTGTAAGTGATGGTTAGAATCTTGTGCTGGATCCTGAAATTAACAGGGAGCCAGTGCAGGGATGCCAGGACTGGAGTGATGTGAGTGAACTTATGAGATCTGGACAGAAGCCTGGCGGCAGCGTTCTGGACTAGTTGGAGGCGGTCTAATGAAGTTTTATTGAGACAGGTGAAAAGAGAATTACAGTAATCCAGACGTGAGGAAATAAAAGCATGGATCATTTCTAGCTCGGAATAAGTTAACATGGATCTGAGTTTGGAAATGTTTTTGAGGTGGAAAAAGCAGGAGCAAGTGACAGTTTTGATGTGGTCATCGAAGAGCATGGCCTGATCAAATGTGACCCCAAGGTTTCTCAACTTGGGCTGCACATTTGCACTGAGGGACCCTAAGCAGCTGGCCACTTTGGATGCTGAGGCATCAGGTGCAATAATTAAAATCTCAGTTTTAGCTGCGTTCAAATGAAGGGAGTTAGTAGCCATCCAGTCCTTAATTACATTCATACAATTGTACAGTGAGTCAATTCCATTGGTCCTTTCAGGGTTAAAAGAAAAATCTAACTGGAGGTCATCTGCATACATATGGTATGAGATACCTTCAAAATTGCTGATGACATCTCTGAGAGGGAGCATGTATAGCGTAAAGAGGATAGGCCCAAGCACTGAACCTTGGGGCACCCCGCAAGAAAGGGGGGCAAACTCTGATTTATGAGGGCCAACAGCCACAGAAAAGGATCAATCAGACAGATAGGATTTAAACCAATGAAGAGCGGTCCCTGAGATTCCTACCCTGTCCCTCAGCCTGTCTAAAAGGATGTGGTAATCAACAGTGTCAAAGGCTGCACTGAGATCAAGCAGAACCAGGATAGTGGATTTACTGGCATCGGAGGCCATCATGATGTCATTGGAGACCCTGAGAAGAGCAGTTTCTGTGGAATGTAACTGACGATAACCAGACTGAAATTTATCTAAGATATTGTAACTGTTCACTGTCACTAACTGGTTTGCAACTGCTTTTTCTAGAATCTTAGATACAAAGGGCAATTTGGAAATGGGCCGGTAGTTACTAAGAACATCGGGGTCCAGATTGGGCTTTTTGAGAAGCGGCTGAACAATCGCTTGCTTGAAATGGGACGGGACACGACCAGAAACCAGTGAGCTATTGATTATGGAGAGCAGAGATGGACCAATAGTGCTGAAAACATTTTTCAGCAAAGTTGTGGGCAGGATATCCAGCGGACTAGAAGAGATCTTCATAGTGCACACAAGATCTGCTAAGTCTTGTAAGGAGACAGGTGAGAAATTGTCAATAATTGACTGTTGTTTGGGAGGATCAGGAAGGGAGGATCAGGAAGGGAGGAGGAGGAGGAGGAGGAGGAGGAGGAGGAGGAGGAGGAGGAGGAGGAGGAGGAGGAGGAGGAGGAGGAGGAGGAGGAGGAGGAGGAGGAGGGTGTTATATTGGCCTTGACACTGGCAACCTTATTCACAAAATACATTAAAAAATTGCTACAGTCCTCATCAGAGGACACAGGTAGAGCAGGCGGTTGCGCACCAGTAATGCTACTTATAGTGTCAAAAATGACCCTGGGATTTCTCTTGTTGGAGATGATGAGATTTTTAAAATAAGAGGCTCTGGCTATCCTAACAACAGAATTGAATTCAGCTAACAGTTCTTTAAAATAAAGACGATGTACATGAAGCTTGCTTGATTTCCGGTGAGATTTATAAAATTATTAGCAAAGGAGTTTGTGGTGTCATTTACAGGCACATTAAAATCCCCAAGCATTAAAATTCTTTGAAATTTAGTGATGGAAGCCAAAAAGTCACTGAATTCAGCCAGAAAGGTGCCATTAATACCAGGAGGGCGATAAATTAAAATACAGTAAAACGGGTTAGAGTGGCCAACTTTAGAAATAAGCAGTTCAAATGAGGTAAAAGTTCCACAATTCACTCTCCTCGAGGAGAAACCGTCTTTGTACAACAAAGCAAGGCCACCACCGCGGCCAGTGGTCCTTGGGGCACATATGAATGCGCAATCAGGCGGGCATAGCTCCTTCATGCACACATAATCTTCATCCCTTTGCCAGGTCTCGGTGAAAAACATGAAATCTAAATCTCGAGCGATGAAAAAAATCATTCAGCGTGAATGATTTGTTATTGATCGAGCGAGCATTCAACAATGCCAGCTTAAGAGACTTGGGACCAGCTTTGCAGACAGATTGTGATTGTGACAATGGTTGCTGATACCGGAAATTGTGGGTTGTGTGGTTTTGACGTTTGTGATGTCTGTTGTTCATTACTACGGGTATGAAGGTGGGAGACTGTGGGACAGTAGAGACTAGCCCAGTAGTTGGGGCAATAGGAAAGCAGGAGGGATTGTCTGTAGAGGTTAGTGGCAGCTGGAGCCTGTAGGGGGAGCTGCGGGAGGCAATGTCTACAGAATGCTCCGTAGAAGAAGAGGCAGGCACTGAGAAGGGGGTGTGGCACGTAAACAGTCACGCATGTGTGAGTGGCGTTGTGTGTACAGTATGCTGTATGTTGGCTGCTAACACGCGGCTTCCTAACTTGCTCGGGTGAAGTCCGTCATGTCGATAAAAGGAGGGGCGGTTTCAAAATAAGTTAAAATTGTCTATGACATAAAACCCGTGGATATTGCAGGTGGTTCGGAGCAAGTTGCTGCTTGCTGTTGTCCAGTCAAAAAGCTCATAGTTGGCCTACAGAAATTTATGTTTGGTCAATGAAAACAGAAAACTTGTCATCCCATTCAAACCAAGCAAGGAAGACTTGCATGCTACGTCTCAACATTAGCCTGCAGTTCCCGCCTCTATTACTAACATTACACGCTTGAAAATTCACCAGACCAACCAACGACCTCTGTGACATGGTCCCAAGCCTCATTCTTTTTATTTTGGTCTCTGCAACCACAGCGACACATTATAAAGGACTGAGCGGGCGTGAATGCAATAAACTTCTCGATATCCACTGTCAGAACAAATGTGCTGTAAGAACCACAGTTACATGGCTTGTTCTCTGAGACCTGCTTCATCGAAGCACGTCAGCATTCCGATTGGGTGCCGCCGAACCGCGTCAGAGCTCATTACCAAAAAGTTAAATGAGTTTTAACTACCCTCTGGACCCGCTCTGGTCGCACAAGACGCGCGGCTAACGACCGGGTCGCCCAAGTCGCCGGGCTCTCATTGAAAATGAATGACTTCCGCCGCTTTGGAAGCTCTATTCGCCCAAAATATACAACTTAATAATTAAAATAATCAATATCGTAATAACGTAGTTGACTCATGGCCCTAAATGATGATTGGTCGACCAGGAAAATTCTTAGTTGGGGGGCAGCCCTAGAAAAAGGGACCGGAGGCAGATCCACTCTTTTGACCTAATTGAGAAAATCTGGATCTGGCCTTGGTTCACTACCGCGGCTTGCAGTAGGTTTCACTTCCCATTTATTTCAGTGATTTTTGCACTTGGTTGACTAATAGGGGTGGGCAACACCATAAAATTTGGTTTTGATCTGACAGTAACAAAAACATGGCCAGAATCAAAGATCTTGATACAGATACTAGTTGTTACTAAATGTGTCTTTTTTAATGTTGGGGAAAACAGTCATGATTTACCAATGCCATTTAAAAATGTCACATTAACCAATGCTGAAGATCGGATTTAACTAAAGTATTAATTTCACTTGGCTGCTATAAATCTGGATATTTCTCCCCTCTGAAAAGACACTGGCAGTGAACCCTGTCTCTGTGTCAGGGGGTATGAATGTTGACGCATTTCCCTCTTCCTCTCTTTTCTCTTGCAGCTCCAGGTTCTCCAGTGTTTTTTTCCCCCCTCATTCATTAATCCATCACTGCTATTATGCGTCAGATTAAACAGGCTTGGACATACTTTCCGCACTGAACAGCAATGGTCATGCTGATGCGCATGCAATTCTATTCATAGTACAACTGAGGGTCTGCGTCAGCCTCCAGCAGTAAATGGGAGGGCTAAGAGGTGAGCTTACCATCCTGCTGCTGTCGTCATCAGGTTAAAGTGAAACTAATTAGACTCTGCTGGGTCTGGAGTAAGTTGTTTGAGTGCAGGCAACACATAGGCAGCGGAGAAGCAAAGAGAACATGCACTTGATGTGTTCACAACAATGGAAAATAGTTTGCATAGACAGTTTTACTCATTAAATACTGATAGGTACAATGTAGACAAAGAAACAAATCCCGTTTTGGTATTGATCCTACTGACGCTAGGATCAATCTTCAAAATGAAAATGTAGTATTGAGAGAGGAGGTTTCAGGTTTCTTTGCTGGTGTTGTGCCCCTTTCACCTTGGGAATGTGAACACACCTCTCTAGTGACAAACTTTTTGGGTGGAGGGGGCTTTAAAAAATGGAGCTCTGTAGTTTTGAGATCAGTTTTGAGATCAGTCAGGCTCAGCTGTCACACAAACACAGGCACATTCTGCACACATAAATCAGTGTCTGCATTGCTTCAGTTCATGTCTGTTTAGTCTGGTGTTTGTGTGAAATAAACACAGACTGTGCAAACAGTTCAGTGGTCAAATTTACCCACAATTCACTCAAATAAAGCAAGTCAAAACTCACACAAAGTGGGACAACCAATCACATTGTGGAGGACATCAAACAGTGTAACACCTTGAAGATGCACTAAAGCAAAACCTCCAGATCAACAAATGTTACATGATTTTAACTTAACTGACATCTATGAGCGTAATGATTGATGACATGATCAGATAGAAATTATAATTTGGCCCATGAGATGAGGTAAACTCAAGAGGTCACCCAAGAAAGAGTCTTCAAAAAAGTCACGTCACCTTTCACCAGTGTTCACCTGTGTTCTCTACAGCCGCCCCTCTCCAAGTGTTCTCTTTCATCTCTCTGTCTTTGAGGCTCAACTGTTCTCCGATGTGTCTGCCAGTAAGGCTTAACAATGATCGTCCATAAGTGACTCGCTAGTCAGCTAACAGTGCACACAAGGTATTAAGGCCTTTTTTGCCCTGAGGCGAGTCTTGCAGGCAGTGCAGAGATGTTCTGTAAATAGTAGCAGTTTGGGTCAATGGAGACATACCCTCCTCTCTTCTATGGTGAGTTAACTGGCCTAAAAATGGTGGCCTCCAAGACAATGTGAGGCAAGCCAATTGTGTCAACTTTGTAAGAGTATTTTCAAGGATTTGGAAACACTTGATCAATTTATGTTTACCGCCTTCTGATTTAAGTTGATCTATAGCATCTTTGTGCTTCTACCTTCAGCTCAGATAGTTCATGAAGAACATTCCAACACGGTTTCATAGACATATGTGAAATAGACACAACCTGGTACCATACATTACATGGTGGGCACAAAACATGAAAATTCCATGCTAGAAATGTGAAAACAACGCCAGTGCAAAGTCTTTTAAAAATGGTTGCAGTTTCTTTGGAAAACAGTTGCTGTTTGGTCAGGTTTAGGGAAATAAAAACCAACAAATTCTCACTCCCAACTCATCAAATGCTGACGCTTGGTCAGTGGCCCTACACATCTTGTACCCCTCCTACCATTACCTTTTTCTAAGTTTAGGAAAAGGTTATTGTTGTGGTGAAAAAAAACCTATGTAAGGGACATAGGGGGGAAACCTATGTATTTTGCATAGCTGCACAAAGTATGTAACATTGACATTGGGTTTCACATGTGACACAAAAAGTGGCTGCTGGCTGAAACAGAAGTTATGTTTATGTTTAGTGCTACTCACCTAAACACATTAGGTCTCATTCCTGAAACGTGATTTTGGTATTCATCAATATGTTAGCAGCTCCGAACTAACAAAAGCTACACCTGCTTCTGACTGCTCGTAGTGCTTGTGTAAATAAGTACTGCACGTGAACATTACACATTTACATAAAGTAGTTGGCATTTAGCAGATTGAAGCTTCAGATCAGGTTTCTTAAAAATGTGGAAGAGTTATTAAAAATCGACTTAATTTCTGGCATCCCGTTGCCACCTGATTCAATCAGGAGAGAAAACTCCACAAATGTATCTGCTGTTTGAGTGACAAGACTGCGAGACCCACATTGCTGACCAAACACTGAGCTATTGGTGAAGGCTGTCAGAATGTACAGCAACACTTAATATAACACGTACACCACAGTTGCCTCTGCTGTTGACTGCTCCTGTGGAGGCATGTCGCCGTCTCCCCTGACAGAGGTCTCTCCCATGACACAAGTAATGCACTCATCTGCAGCAGACAGCTGTGACTGGGAAGAACCTCATCTAGCTGTTTTTTTTTTGTGTGTCTGTGTGTGTGTGTACTTCTGCGTATTTTTGCATCAAGTTTCATATTGAACCATTTTTGTGTAACTTCTTGGATGTTTCTTACAACAGAGGACACAGAGTTAATCGCACCTTTTCTTGGCACCTTCTACCAGGCCTTTGATTTACCTGTCCCTGGCACACCACTACTAACAGAAGAAAATAAAATGCTTTTCCTTAACCCCACTTCACCTAAAACAACTTCAAGCGTCGCTGAAGTTTCTTTTTCTCTCTCTCTCTGTCTTTGTTTGCTCCATATTTGCAGGTCAACAGGATGCACCTATGCATAGTAATTATCAACTCCATTCATGGGTGGGGATGTTTGCTGATTGCTGACAAGTGGGAGCGTGCTGTCATTTTACGACTGGTTGGCATTCATGAACATACACATGTGCCTATGATCAAATCTGAGTTTCCTGTAGAATTCATGGATCCAGTAGGTTTTTAGTACCAAGGTTTTTTATGTGCAAATCTACTGACAGATTTACTAACACTGCATGAATGATGCTAAACACATAGAACATTTGATAAGCTGATAATTATTATTGTTTGTCCTCGTAAGCAGAATTCTGTGAAACCAACAGCAGGCCATGGAAACATTATTCTAATGAACAGCTTTACACTTGTAAAACTGAAAACCTGGCGTAGTGAGTCTTACTGCCACCAAGGTTTCTCTTTGTGCAGAGCACTGGCAGTTCACTTGCAATATTTCTTTTTATCATGAGTGCTTACACACACTTTAACACAAATACGCAACTCTTCCGATGCACTCATTGGTTGCATGAGGTCTAGTAGCTCTAAAATTTCCAACGCAGGTCAGCAACCAATATTCTCAGTCACACAGCAAACACGGCTGTCTGTCTCTGGTGTATGGCAGTCATTTGAGGTCCATGCTGTTGCATTTAAAGGTTGAGTATGATTAGACAACAAGCACCAGCTGCGCTCATCAACTCACCTGGCACTGCTCCCATGAGTCATCCCCACACCTCTCTCCTACAGCTGAATGCCACCCACGCTCACCTCCACACCTGGACTATGCATCTTAATATGAAACCTTTCAGTCACCGGTGGGCTTTTAACTACAATGATGTCTGTGGCTGATCTTTGTTTTATGCCACACCACACCGACACTGTTTAAAGTTCACTTTAAGAGAACACATTATCATCCATCACTATGAATAGAACTTAGGACTGCTGAATCTCTTGCCTTTGCAGTTTATTAATGGCTGGCTTTTTCGTCTCTGCTCACCTCAACAAGAACTTTTAGAGGCTCGACTTTTCATTTGTTTGTTAGCCTTGATGCAGTTAAAGAGAAGTTTGATGAGTCTGCATGCTTTTTCAGCATCACTGTTATTCACAGCACCGTACTTACAGCCACTTAGATCAGGGAACTGCCAAAGTGCAACCAGTCTGTCTGCGGCTCTTGTACTGTGTTGTCAGACTCAGCTGTCCCATTAAACAATGTTTATTCATATAAAAATATGAATGTGACAATAAAGTTTATAAGTGAGGATTACATCTTCACAAAAACTTTAATATCATTGTGTTGGTGTCAGCTGATTGACACAATGTGCAGAGTGATAGTAGCACTAAAAGAAAAATGAAAGATTGTGATGAACTATCCAGCTGAGGCAGCTGTCGAGGCTGTAAAAGTTGTTTTTCTGCTTTTAAAGAATGATCAGCGGCAAATGGCTTTTTTTTCTGAAGGGAGGGAAACAAAACCCCAACCTGAGAAAAGACAGGTATTATTCTAAAGTGCTTGTTCAAAGGCAGCTTGTTGGTGGATATTGACAAATGGGGAGTACTTGTATTTTTCAGACAGTCCAGCCAAATCTTGCTGGCTCAAGTACAGTCAGTTTATCCGCCAGTTTTGTAAAGAAAGCAACAAGTTATGTTTATGTTTCAGTTTTATTTATTCTCTGTGGGCATTTTAATGTGCAGTGCAGAGTAATAAAAGCAAACATGAAAACTAAAAGAGCAGCTGGTCCATAAATGATCCATCAAGTCACCACAGGAAAGTGTTTTAGACATCCAGCGACCATTAACTGACTAATCAAAATCTTATCATTTTCTGTCTGCGTGTTCTTCAGTTAAGAACAAAGAAAGAAGCACGTTGTAAAAATAGAGAATGGGCAGAGTTGATATTGAATAAATAATAGCATCATAAACTCAGTAAAAAATATTACAAATAGTTTGAAACAATGTAAAGTTGAATTTAACTAGGGCTGCACAATTAGTCTAAATATTATCCAAACTGCATGAGCTGCAATTTTTTGATAAAGGTAAAATGTGTCACGACATACTATTATAAATGAAGCACTGTGCTGCAGAGATGCACAATCATATTCCAAATGTGAGGGAACATGCTTGTTTGGTACAGACCCTGGCATCACATTACATCATTTATATGATGGGAGACTGGAGCCTATCCCAGCTGACACTGGGCAAGAGGCGGGGTACACCCTGGACAGGTTGCCGGACTATCACAGAGCTGACACACATGCGGCAAATTTAGAGTCACTAATTAGCCTCACCTGCATGTCTTTGGACTGTGGGAGGAAGCTGCAGTACCCAGAGAAAACCCAGGCTGACACAGGAAGAACATGCACACTCCACCACAGAGGAACCTCACTAAGAATTTTCTTCCTTTAAGAAGAAGCTTTCACTAGTATCTCTACAACTCCTAAGCTGTCAATAGCAAAGAAGAAAGTGCTTGAGCAAGATTGAATTTAACTCTAAGTTGTGAAAAACATTTAAGAGTCCTATCTAGAAAGAGTCCTATCTAGAAAGAGGTCTTATATTTTAGAAATACCAGCATCTTTCCATACTTTAAAAACCCCCACATCTGAACAAGACGGTGCAAAATAAGGATTACATAAAATAGGTACCATATCCTGATCCATAATCCCAAAATAATCCTTTTATTCCCTGTACTGACATTGCATAAATTATAAAAGGCATGGTCAAAAGAGCGGGCTAACATCCTTTTCTTCCAAGTTCAGAAAAGTAGATTTAAGGTAATTTTTTAATCCATTCAGTTATGTATTTAATTTTGAAGCCCAGTAATAATATATTACTAGTCCATACCCATTGAGTGCACAGTTGCCCACGTACAGTTTCACATGGTGTGTGTTTGGGCTACAAGTCGTAGGAAATTGCAGATTAAATAGTCAACTGAACCCATTAAGAAGAGCAATGTATTCAGACAGAGTTTCTGTGAATTTGATAGAACGATTGCTTTATTGAAAGTACAGTACCATTGCCAATAGTGGGATAGTTAGTGGGCTAAAACTGTACATTAGTAGTTGGGGTAGCACGTTGAAAGGCAGATAGTTAAAGTCATTGCCTTGTTGAAGCTCAGTTTTAGTAAGTTTTCCAACTTTTGCCAAGAGGGAACTTTAGATATTGGTCCCTAGATTATGTTCACCCAGTTTCATGCAGATTGCTCAAACTTCCTAGGAAGAGATCGATTTGAAGTGTTTTTCAAAAAATTCAAAATGGTGGAAAATCTGTAGATCCGGAAGTTATGGGTTCTTGAGGCAAATTTGTTCCTCATGAGGAGAGGCATCTCTGTGCAAAGTTTCATGTCTCTATGACATACGGGGCATGAGATATGCCCATTCAAAGTTTGCAATTTCAATCGGTTGCTATAGCGCCCCCTTTTGGCCAATCGATGTAATATTGCTTCATTAGCATCCTCCCATGACCCTCTACCACTGTGCCAAATTTCACATGGACTGACCAAGTCAGTGAGGAGAAAAACGTGGAACAGAGACACAGACAGAGTTTTCGTTATTATATAGTAAGATATTAGGCAACGCTAACCCCCCTCTGTCCACCGGTAAATGCACTGGATATAATACCCTCGGTAGAACGTTCACCTTTGTATTGGTAACCCCTCCAAGCAATGATGTTGATAAAGGACTCCATCTTAGAAGATATTTTTCAACTTCCTTCACCACTTGGTCTTAATTCATTTTTACCAAGTCACTTAAGTTTTTACTAACTGAGAACATGTATAGTGTACCGGATATGTTAAGACTGTATCCAAGGCACCCATAGAGCACTTGAGGATGTATAAAAATTCTCTTATCCGTTAAAACCAACTCCACAAGGAGACAATGGAAAAAGCCTAACAGTCATATGTAATTTCATGCTTACAACACAAACCTTCTATGCTGCTGGACAAGACAAACAATACCTTTTAACAATTGGATCATTTTAGTAAAAGTAATGATTTTCAAAACCAACACAGTGTGTAGGAAATAAGTGAAGAACAATGAAACAGAATGTGGTGTCCACAGAGGGAGAGAGAGGAGAAATAAGGCAGAAAACACAGTAAATTAAAAACATTTCTATTCCACAGTATTACACATCATATTTGTTTTGAAAATAAAACTGTATTAACCTTTTCATCATTCAATATTTCTGTAAATATGCTCTTGCTTCATCCACCCATGACATCAACAATGTGCTCTCCATGACGGAGCACGATTCATTTGTTTGAAATGTGTTATTTTCATCATTTCTTCCTGCGAAATAAAAACAAAACAAGTTTCTTCCTACACAATCTGTTCTTTGAGCCTTACGTGCAGCAGTATTGTGTGAAGGTGAGAAAGTTTTGTGCAATAACAATGCACTCATATCTGCTTTCTTCCTCTCTCTATTGTGTCTATTTCTGTATTACACAATATGTCAATGAAGATGTTTCTTGCAAACAGAGGAAGATGAATAAAAACAGGTATTCATTACAGAGCTGGCATTATTTCAGCTCACTGGCTCAGGAACAAATGTTCTCCATGTCTTCATTGCTCGCAGAAATCAGCCTCACGAGCAGCACCCGTGAATCTCTCTCTGCCCGATAAATGCAAGCTAGACAGGACTGTGCGCACGGAGCAGAACCATATTAATTAACAACTGGAGTGATTACAGATGGTAGTGCCTACTGCCACCTACGTGTCTGCACAAGTGCATATGCGTGTGTGGGTGTGCATGTGCTGGAGACTTTCTTTTTCCCCTTTTGTGTGCTTAACTCAATCTATTACAAAAGATTGTTTAAGATACAGGAGCATTTTGCTTTCAAAATGACTCACTCATGCACATGTGCACACAAATTACATTCTTTATATCAACCAGTCGTGATTTTCATTCATTTCCTTTCTCTCTTATTCGCAGAGATAGGCTTTAAATTAAATGTATCAATAAATCTTATTGTTGCAGAGAGCTAGTCAAATAGAACATTAACTTCGTTGACAGCTCCCACACACACTGTGCTCACACACACATGTTGCCGACACAGTCAGGGCCTGGTGGCTGATAAGATTAGACGCCATGAGTGCAGCCACATAACTGTCCATGTGAATACTTGCAGAAGGAGCCTTCTCCTAATATAATCATCCATAAACCTCATCAGTGTCAGCCTTTTAATTTTCTCTAGAACATCATCACAACAACATTTAAATTAGTTTTTCAGTTGAATTAACTTAAATCATTTATTGTGTTAACAATTAGGAGTGGATCCTACATCTCAAGTGCCGGGGTCCACACTATCATGAACAATTCTGACTCCAGGACACAAACCACATAAATATTAGCTGGAACAACCTTCCTCTGTAAAGGCTCAGGGCCCCATTTAAAATATCTATAGCACATAGTCTCAGGTTCATGGTGCAAGTGCATTCAGGGTGTACCCAACTCCAAATTTGCTTGTTAAATGGTGCAAAATCTGGGCACACAGTAAGGTGCAAGGGGCAAAGGGGTTTTATTTAGTCCCTAAATTAATCATAGGTGTGTTTTGGGTGTAACATGAATTCAGTTTACAGAGTGTCATTTCTTAACCCCTTTAAAAGCAAGGTGTGCCTGCACCTAGTACGCTGCTGTTTACATGATGGATTCAGCAAAGTGGAGAAGCGAGTGGTTTTCTGCTGCGAGTAATGCAGTAAGAGCAGTAATGTCACTGCAGCAAATATCACAGGACATCTAAGCAGCACAACTTAAAACTGTAGTTTTATCCGGGGCCACGACCCGGCCCCGGATAAGCGGATGAAAATGGATGGACGGATGTGCGCCACTCTGCGCTGGGTGTAATATAGGGCCTCAGTGAAAGTTTGGCATGAAAATGTATTAATTTTACAGAAACTGCTGCAATCAGATGATTACACTGCAAGAGCAAATTAAATCTGTACAAATATTTCCCGTCAAGTTTAACAGAGAGAGCTTGAGCTTATTAGCTGTGTTGCACTATTCACTTTTATGTAACCCTGCTCTGCCAAAGTGTAAACTGCTCCACATAGGGGCACATTTCTGGACAGGAACGAGACAGGAGTCAACTGGACAGTTATGTCGTTTGAATTAACTTTGTTACTTACTGTCCTATTTGCCATTAAGTTACCTAACTTGTTAGCCAGGTAGCTGGGGGAGCTGGGGGAGCAAAGTACTCCCTGGCTAGTGCCAGCAAGTACTTTGCAAACTAAGTAGTCAGTATGTCACCAG
Source organism: Epinephelus lanceolatus (assembly GCF_041903045.1). NCBI lineage: Eukaryota > Metazoa > Chordata > Actinopteri > Perciformes > Serranidae > Epinephelus > Epinephelus lanceolatus. The sequence continues at coordinate 43,509,059 of NC_135736.1, forward strand.
GCTTCTGGCACCACCCGTTTCCCTCAAACCTATGAGCTTCACTGTGTCACAGTTTTAACCAGACTGTAGTTGCTGTGCAATGCAGTAAGAATAAATAAGAACACAGAGCACTGAAAATATAAGGGCCTACAGCTGAAAATGGATGCCTCCCTCTGGAGGTCATGTCAGACTAGTAGAAGACCTTTGGATAAGCTAAAAAAATGAATGGAAATGGAGGTCAAGCTGATGAGAGTATTTGGGGCAACAGCAGCAGCAGTAGAGTTGCAGCCAGAATCTGCCTGACCTGGCTGTGCTTCATTAAATATAAAAAACGCTGCGTAGCGCCTAACACAGATCTTCAGTGTCTGCATATGTTTACTGTCAGCTCTCAAAACACAAACTCAGATTGCATTGATCGATGCGATGGAATGAGAGATCCCTGCTGTTATCAGAGAGAAACACTTTCAATCATTAAGAAAAAAAATCTGCAGACAAAAAAGCACAAGATTACAAAAAATACTTAAAGAATTTGAGGACATTATGTGACAGGAAGGAGAACCTTGCATTTCAAAGCACTTTATTTTTACACACGCTCATACACCCACACACACACACCCACACACATGCACACACGTCCTCTCCACTTAAATTGTCTTCCGGTACAGATTTCAAAGAGCTAATGAGCCTGAAAACACCACACTTTACCTTTAATGAGAGAGCCTTTCGCCAAATTAAAAATAGCCTCAAAGATTGTCAGATGTCTGTGTTTTCGCATGAAGCCAATTGAGTCTAATGATCAGAACTGTAGAGTTTGATTTAACTTACTGTGAGTCCGCTGTGGTTTCAAAAATTCCACTGTAAACTGTGTACGTACAAGCCTCTCTTCATCTTTAATGGACTTTCTATGGGTGTGATTTAGTATTAGTAACATGATGTTGCCCCACATGTGCCACGGATGAAGTTCTGGGATGCCGTACTAATGCTGGGATGTCAACAAAAGCACATGGTTAGGTTTATAAAGAAACATCATGCTTTGACTCTACAGTGGAAGCAAACACCAGGCTCCTGGGTGAAAGTCCGGTGTTTGTTGGATCCTTCCTTCTGCCCTATAGGAACAGGTGCCATCCAACCGCTTTATGAACTGAGGCCGCCCATCCTCCTATACACCCATGATAGGTGCCATCCAGCCAACTGGTGGTGTATTATAACACCACAAAAGGTTCTGTCCGACCGTGTTACAAGCCGACACAGCCCTGCGGTGCATCACATAGCTGCAAAAAAGTGGCTTTTGGCGTCGTTATCTGACACCGAACAGTGGTATTTGACATCTTTTGAAATGAGAACGGGCTGACTATCACCAACTGTGTTGTTGCTTTGCTTTGAATCATTTGTCCTCCTTCTTAAGTTGTTAATTTAATGCAGCACTAATAATGTGATGAACATGATGTTTTGATAAACTAATCAAACAGCAATCTTTCCTGGAAGTCTTTCTGGCATGTAGATTTGTTAATCACCGTACCTCATCAGAATCATTTTGACTTGCTAAATAAGATGGATGTTGTTCATATTTCATCACTGTTACACCAATCAAACATTATGTAACTTTCCCAGTGTTCATAAAAACAGGCTGTTTATGGTCACTGGTGATACTGTTGGCCTGATCTGTGCCCAAACTATCCAGAGAAGTCAAGTCGCTTCTTTGCGTTACTCCAGGTTGAGCTCTTAAATATTAGGGAATGATAATGATATATGGAGTGTACAGGTGTTGCTTAAGGAGAAGTCCAGTGTTTTGCACTTTGAGCCCCATTTCTGGGCTGTTTATGATGAAATAGAGTGGCTGAGTTCATAAAAATGTGACGATTGCTCATTTTCTGAGAATTTGGCTTTCCCCTGCCTGGCTTAACACTGCTGCCTATGGCCATGTGTGAACCTGTCCTAAAACCACCCTAAATGTTTGTTTTCAAAGCCATGAAACTCACCGAGTGGTCAGTGGTGTTTGTAGCAAACTGTGGTTTCCGTGATGATTTATTAGACATTATTTTCTAATCCATTGGTTTTCTATAGAAGCCTCATTGCCCATTGGTAGTATTCCACCACCGGAAACAGAGAGGGGGTTGTTTACGACAAGTTTGTAGTCATTGTAGTCTTTTAGCTCAGTGAAAGTGCCGGCTCGACAGTGCTGTGTGCGCTCCTGGAGGAAGAATGAGAACGAACGAAAAAGTTTTGTAATACGTTTAAACAACTGCACGATGGATTACTCGCTTGTAAACAACCTCGCAGTACGATGCCTTTGAACACAACGCCTGCCTTTTTCTTCTGCTTCTTCTCTGTGTCCCATTACATTGCATTGGTTTCCTGCCGGTTGGCGACACCCACGTAAAGGAGCATTATCGCCATCAAGTGGGCTGGAGTATATAATGCTCCAGGGTCAAACGAACGATCAAGCGGAAGTTTACACACGGGTGTGAGGCAGCTGAAAAAATAGTTCCACATCAAGATGAATAGCGAAAACACTGATGGAAACCACAGTTTGCTACGATTTTTATGTCAGAACATCAACAAACACCACTGACCAGGGGAAAGCCAAATTCTCAGAAAATGAGCAATCATCACAATTTTGGTCTTAACCACTCTATTTCATCATAAACAACCTAGAAATGGGTCTCAAGGTGCAAAATACCGGACTTCTCCTTTAAATGCATACAGTCTCTTTCTTTGTAGTGAACTTATACACTCACACACAGCTTGTATCTATGTATGGCATATCAGTTTACAATTTAACAAAAAACAACCCTCGACTGACTCACTGTCACAAACTGATTTGTGACAGGATTAAAGATACCTGCTGTTTCTACAGTCAGGTGCTTTCAATTATAACCCTCCTCTGAAAATACTGCACACATCACCCCAATGGGAAACAAAAATAGTTTGGAGATGGGACAGAAAATGTTGTGACAGGGGAGAGAGAAGATTTGCGGTTTCAAAGGGACTCCTCTCTCTTTCTCTCTGCTCCATCTCTCTCTTGTGACACCAACTTTCCAGGACTAATGAGCCTGAAAAAAACAAGCTTTACCTTTAATTGGAAAGCTGTAGCTGCTTTAGACCATCTTAGAGAGAAAAAGTGTTGTTAATCATTATCCATCAAGTTGGGTGTTTGCTGCAGATGAAGAAAAACCTAAACATTTCATTTGAAAATCCACAGCAATACCAAACAGGTAAACAAATGCCATCTTCTCATGCAAAGTGATTTGCAGGCATGCGTGTTGTTATCAGTTTAAAAATAGCAGCCGTCTCCCAACAAAATAATTGGATAAGATCAAGCCCTCTTTGTTTTTGAATATGCAGCATTTATATTACTTTTTGGCAGCAAAGGTTTTCTATATTTATACATCAAGTTTTAATTTTACTTCAATATTTCTCCAACATACTGATCCAGGGAAGCAGATTGTTACCTGTTAGCTGGGAACAGCTTCTTCAAACTTTGCAGTGCATATCAGCAGATAAGTCTGTAGGCCTTGTGCATTAACTATGCGTCTATAAAAGGTATAAAGGCCTTAACATCCACAAGGGAAAGACGAAAAACAATGAGGATGAACATAAATAGTGTGGAACCAATATCACTTGAAGATACTCAACTTGAAGAAGTAGAGTCCTTCACCTACTTGGGCAGCGTCATCAACAAACAGGTGCAGATGTCAAAGCCAGAATAGGTACGGCAAGGGCAGCCTTCCTACAACTTAAGAACATATGGTGCACAAAGGAGATACAACAACAACAAACAAAAATAAGAATCTTCAATTCCAACGTAAAATCAGTCCTGTTCTATGGAGCCGAGACCTGGAGAACAACTAATAACGCAGCTAGCAAAGTGCAAAGCTTCATAAACAGGTCCCTGAGAAGAACCTTGAAAATCCATTGGCAAGACAAGATCACCAACAAAGATCTTTGGATGAAGACACAGCAAATTCCAGCTAAAGATGAAATTGGACCAAGAACTTGGAAATGGATAGGGTACACTCTTCGAAAACCAATGTCAAACATCACCAGACAGGCTCTGACGTGGAATCCTCAGGGGAAGAGAAAGAGAGGTCGGCCAAGAAACACCTGGCGAAGGGATCTGCAGGCAGACACCAAGAAGATGGGAAACACCTGGTCACAGATAGAAAAGAAAGCCAGTGATTGGGTGCTCTGGAGGTCCCTTGTCGACAGCCTATACCCCAAAAGGGGTGTAAGGCATAAGTAAGGTAAGAAGTATGAAAGGGTTCCCTTCGATGGGAGACGATTTTCTTTGTGTCACACGTGCGATTTTGAAATTCCATCATGTTTTTCAGGAAGCCTGTTCCTCTTCAAGGAACTACCCCATGGTTGTGCTAATGTTGCTAATGAAATTTTCAGGACTGAAATTCAATACTTACAAATGTGGTATCCTCTTGGGACCATGGATGGCATAAAACATTATGTCAATCCATCCAGTAGTGGCGAGGATATTTCGGTTTGGCACAAAATGATGGAGAGACCAAATGACCAGCTAACATCGCCATCTACCACCTTATTATTGTTCTGTTGCAGGACAGCGGATGTGATTTTGCGGGACAATTGATTTTATATTAGAAGTAATGCCTATTTGCAATGGGGTTGGATGTTAACCTGCTTTTAGTCTGACTCAGTGGCTGTGGGTGAAAGCCTGCTATATTCTCCTCCCCTTCCACTATCTGCGTGCTACAGTGGTGGCTGCTGGTCTTTCAAACAGACAAACACACCTCAAAGATTTTCAGATGGGATTAACGGTGAAAATGAGCTGTATCGCTTATGGAAATAAGGAACTACGGATGGCACTCTGTCAGAAGACTCCACTCGCAAATATCTGCATGGGGCTGAACTCGAAATGCGATGCACTGTCAATCAAAAAGGGGGTTCAGCCAAGACAATTCCTCCAATCATCATGCAGACACTGAGCGTCCTCTCCCACCTACCGCTCCATTAGGTCCCAGGGAAGCTGAGCCTCCCTGGAAGTGATGATTTTGTCGTATTTATCTAATGAGTGTCCAACAGTTGATGTTTGAACATTATAGTCATGATGTTAAACGCATCCTAGCGCACGTTTAATGCAATGCAAATTCTTATTTTAATGTCAATTCAAAAGTGCATATTTGACCATTTCTTCTATGAAATTTTAGGGGGAGTTCAGCCTCCCTTGTTGTCTCAGAGCAATTGGCCCTGGCGTGCTACCGTTTGCAGGGGCACCGTTGCTGCATCCTGGGTTTAGCACCACCAAAACAGATTGTGTTTAGAGAAATACAAACAATCCATAATGTTTTTTCTCATGAACCAGAATGATAATGGATTATATCAGACTCTTAAACAGATTACTGAATTCACGTTGCTTAAACTTGTACTTCTTGTCAGTTTGGGCAACTTCGATCAGGGCCTTCTGAACTCCTGGCAGGTGCAACTGTTTTTTTTATCTTCATTAGATGGCATCACTCCTCTTCACTAAATTTCTACCGAAGAGCTTTAAAACATTAAAAAATTAGAAATTACAGATTCTGGGGAGAAAAAAAAACTAATTTTTTAAACCTGCCACTGTAATTTTCGGAAATATTATACAAGTACAAAGTTAATATACAATATATTTACTGCAAAAATAAATTAAGTAACAGAAGTAGGCCTGATCACTGAAACTTGGGACATTTGCTGTGGGTGGGACAGGTTATTATTGTTATCCCTAGGTCCACATGTAGTGGGTAGAGCTTGGGTGGCTCAAAATATTAAGGAAAAAGCAATATTTGGGATGGTGTGTCAGCAACATGGTGCTGTCCAGAGCTCCTGAACACAAACTCAAGCCTGATGTGGGTTTACTGAGAGTACAGCTACAATTACCTGCCAATATATCCCCCGGCTCAATGCCAAGATGCTTTGCTCTACCAATATCTGTCACTTTACTTGGTGGCAAACCTAATTTCAGCTGAGAGCCTATAGTGCAGGACAGGAGTTTTACTGCATTGCTCTGTGCGTTTTCTCCATGATTGAAGCTGTTCTTAGGGCCAGGTCTCCTCGGGGCCTTGTCATCATTCATAATGGGACCATTGAATGTAATTTGGGAGAGTGATTGGTTAGCCAAGCGAGAGAGGGGAAGAAGAAAGGGAGGGAGAACAAGTGAGAAAGAAAGAGCAGGACAGAGCTTAATGTAATGTCATGTTGAAGAGTTAGCCTCTGTGCTCATGCCGATCCATAATTTGATATAAAGATGGAATATCATCCATCCTGTTGGTGGAAGACACAGTGTAAAGATGATACTGTCTGTATACTGAACACAGTACATATAGTATATTGTAAAGGGCTGGTGTGAAAGTGAAAGGTCACTCATTCTTAGCATTAAGACGAGATTTAAAACATCAGATCTAAAGTGCTGTATACTGCAGCCTGCCATCACCAAAAAAACAACCACACAGGTCAGAGGAGGAAGTGACGTTACGTCTGTATAATGTACAAATATTGACCCTATCGGGTGGGCAGCAGGGGTGATGAATGGCTCCAAAACAGTGTTATTCCTCATAGACAACCATGTTAAATTGCCCAAATTTACAGCAGAAATAAATGTGTTTACAGCCTGGTACAAAAAACAATTTTGGTTAAATGTTTTTAAGGCTGGAGGCCATGCATAATAAAGGGCATGGCTGCTTTGAGTCACATGTGGGTGCTATGTGTTGACAAGTCGCTACCATGTTAACACATTCTTCTCACTCCAACCTCGTCACATATCAACATTTGGTCATGGACTTTCCAATCAGATAATATGTGAAAGGTACCCTGGGTGTGTTGGTTGTTGACACTCTAAGTTCTGCCTGTTACATGCATTGTCGTCTTTCAATATACACTTCTGTTTTCACAGGAAATTCAATGTCTCTTTTAAAAAACAAAAAACATGCCCGTACAACACCCTGAACACTGCTCTCCCGGGTGAAAGTCAGTGTTTTTTGGACCCATCCAACACCGCTCCCACCCACTCTACCTGGACTTTCACTGCCTTACTTTTGTTCTTGTCCCAACACATTTCCCCCTGACGCTGCCAGCAGCTGTTAAACTATAACGATGACCAGCCCCATATCATGCCAAAGTGAAAGGATGGCTTTGTCATTAGTGTCTGCCGCTGGAAATCACTGCCCAGGCGCTGGGTTTTGACGACTTCAGAGTGAGACCAGGTTGACCATGGTGACAACATTGGTTCGGTAACATAACCAGTGGTGTAGTGGAGGGTATACTCCATGGACCGCGGAACGCATCTGAACAAAGGGGGGGCCATAATTTCAAGTCACACGGAGGGGGTGGGGGGGCATATGCATTGAAACAGACAATATTACTGATGTATTAAATAACGTTGCGAAGCACTTTTTTATTCCGACGCCACACAGTCACATCTACAGTACACGCATGAACACGAACACGAACACATGCTTGCTCAGATTAACCCCTCTGATCCCACTCTAACATTCACACACAACAGGCCAAGCCTATTTACACATAAACGCACAGATGGAACTATAACAAACAACAAAGTACATCCAGTCCACAACCACAACCAAAAGTCATCTTGCTGCCTTGAATCTAAATCAACATCATATTCATTATCATCACAAGTCAGCACTCATATCAGACTGATGTGCAGAGCCGCACACACACACACACACACACACACACACACACACCCAACAACAAAACAAGCGCAGCTGCGCAGTTACTTAAAAGTAACAGAACGCTGAATTTCTGACCATTACCGCCTGCAACCGCAACGTGTGTGTTACACTCCCGCCTGCTCCCGCAAAACTCTGAGAATTTATGCCCGCACAATAATAGAGATGCATTGATTTTGTGTCTTCTCCCGTCCCGCAGGAGAAAACATGTCATTTTATAGGCAATTAATAAAGAGATTCATGGGGTTGTTTGTTTAATTTCCCTGGTCTGCATGTCTTTTGACGCACTGGTCAGGAATAGCGCTCCTATTTTGTTGTTTTCATTTAGTTTTTAATGAAATAAAGGCTGTTTCATATTCTGTTCTCCTTCTCTGTATTTATTTATTTTTCTACCTTTATATAATCACGCAGTGATTGAGGTTAAGGCAAGCCCAGCGCCAGGATGAAGTTACTGAGGGGGCGGTTAAAAATTACGAGGGGGCAAATCTTTATTATGCAACATAGGTTCACACAGTGAGTTATAAAGAGCGCGCAGAGGTGTGTAGTAGTCACACGTAATGACAGCTCGTTGCCGGTGAAACACAATAAACTGCACGTCTTCTTTCATGTTTGTCTCATGACAGATGGAGCTGACAGACAGACAGACAGACAGACAGACAGGTGGAGCAAGTGGCAAATTGGTATGAAAGCTGGTTCAGGGTATATTCGTCCATTTATGAATAAATATGGAGTGGAAACGCTCATGCATGTGCACCAAGTTCCTGTGTTGACATCCTGTCGCTAGGCTACATCTTCTTCTTTTTCTTCTTCTTCTACTGTTTAATGGCAGTTGGCAAACAGCGAATTGGTCCATTACCGCCACCAACTGGTGGAGTGTGGATCAAAATGACTATTACACCTTTTGGCCCGGCGGGACCCAATCCCAATGCAGCCCTCTATGTCAGAGTACAAAAGTTACCCGGGCCATGGCCCCCCTGGCCCCCCGGTTCCGCAGTCTATGGTATACTCTATACGGGGTATACCCACTTCCTTTTTTATCCAGTTACAGTATACCCACCTATCAGCTAAAAAGCCATTGTAATATGAGTATGCCCACTTTCTCATTAGTAACCCACCTATCTACCTAGTAATACACCCACCTCATCAATTACCACTAATTCACAGTGTATAGGCTTAGCTGTAGCTGTTGCTATTTCAATAGGTTTTCAGTTCATGAAAGTTGTAACATATTGATGGTCTAAAAATGCAATAAAGCCAAATGATGTTTTTTTCTCAGACCTGACCGGGTAGTTTTGTTGCCTAAACCTTACCAGGTAGTTTAGGAGTGGAACTGTGACTGTTTCATGATGTTAAGGAGGTGTTTAAAACTGCGACTGTGCGACTGGAAGTCACTGCAAATCAACCCATACTGTCGTTTAGGTATGAGAGAGCACTGAGTTGTTGGGGAAATGTAATGCAAACTGCCTGTCTCCAGTTTCAAAGCAACATAATTTGCGATCCAAACCATCCACCCTGATGTCTCTCAGTATACTTCCTCATTGCTAGTTAGAGAGGACTGCCATTATCATACCGAAGTCTGTTGACAGGAAGACCGAAACATAGGTAATTATAAATATTTCAACGGACAATTAATATTGTAATTTTGTTTTAGTGAGCACAGCTTTCTTCACAAGTCTTTTGTCCTCAGCAAATCTCCCTGAAAGGTTTAAACACCCACACATTTCCAGTTAATTTTCAAGCAGCTGTGTGCATGGCTCTGCATACTTAATCCCGAGGAGAAGTCTGATCAAAACAAGTGAAAACACCTGTGTAGGTGTGCAGAGCCGTCTTTAATAGTAGTGATAAGGTTGCAAATATAAAGGTGGGTCACCATTGTAGTAACAAGCATAGCAAAGTGTATTTTTCATGATGCTAGGCTCCAGGACGAAAGATTGTTTGTCATTTGCTGTAGGTCAAACACTGAAAAATATAAAGATCAACTTCCTTGGCATAAATAGAATTCCTATTTGTTTCCCAGCTTTATGTTTTATTACCTTTAATAGGGAAAAGACCCTGATAGTGGCACCATGCCCAAGAAGCCAGCCTTGGTCTGATATCGGTTCATTTTGCTTGTGAGGGATTTTCTGTCAATTATTTGTCACTGTTGTTTATGCCAAGGCTGCGTCCCAGGTTACTTCAGGATTGTAATTCCTGTCATAAGGTCCTTGAAGGTTTTCATCGGTATGTCACTAAGCCCTCAATGCCATATACTGTATACCCTGGTCGAAGGCGAGGCGGCCTTGGTGGAGCTGTACAAGCAGGCACGACCACATCTGACTGTGATAGGCTGAGTTACCTTTAAGAATAACAAACACCTCCAGTATGTACTTCACCTCTAGCCTTAATGTTGTATCTCCTTGAAAAATGAGCCAAAAATTGCCACCAGGCAACAATAAAATCCCCTCTCCTGAAAAATCTTCTGAGTGCACTCAACCCATACCTAGTGCATACTTGCCCTTAAATTTCAGAGTGGCATTCAGAGCAAAGTGTATCCCAAGATTCATCATGAACTAGAGGCACACACCAGTCTGGGAGGATAATGCACCTCAGAGATAGGCACTCAGGTTGATAAATTTCAAATAAATTAGCTTTACTCTTGACTAGTGCCTGGTCTTTGACGTCAGATTTCTCTAACACTCATTAATGCTCATTTATGAACAACTGTAGATGTAAGGAAAATCTCAGCATGGCAACACAATCTGACAGCACCATGAAGATCAGGTCAAAGGCTGCAGATTGAAAATTGATTGCGGTATAATTTACTGCAGGCATGTTTTATTATACTGCTTTAGTTTTAGCTTCCTCATAAACTGGCAACTGAGTTTACATTTCTCTATGAAGGCTAACAACTGCTGAACACTTCATTTAACACAACAACATTACTTTAATTATTCCTTAAACACTTTTGAAGGTGATAAAACAGGTAAAAGAAGAAAGAAAAGTTCATCAAATATTCATCAGTTTTGCGCTGGAAATGCCACAGGCAGTGGATTTATAGGGAGCCCATCTGGTAACATTTGTGAAAAAAAAAGTATTTTGTGCCATAATCAATGATGCGTGGAAATGAGGTCCTATTCAGTGGCCACGGCTGTCTTAATACGTGGGAACGAGAAAATTCAGGTTCCAGATGTGGAGGGATGGTTGTCAGTTTTGAGTCATGCTTTTTATTGTACAGTGAACAAAGATGCTTATTATTTTCAGGGAAAACAATCTATGTTACTATTGGTGCAGATTCCATTTGGATTTCACTTGTCATAGGAATCTACATGCCAGATATATTCAAGTCCTAGGGTGAATCAGACGAGTCAAATTTTGAAAAAATTATGGTGTGAATGCTGGATGTGGAACTATGGACACTTCTCACACTCAATGGTCGCCATCTTGGCTACGAAATGGAAGGGGAGGAAACACCTCTCAAACAGGAAATAGCGGCCAAGGACTGTGCGACCATGAATGTCGCTGCATTGTCATTATAGATGTGTTTTTTGCACTAAGCACCACTATACTGTTGTCGGGTATAAGCCAGCAGTATGTTTGTTGGGTAAATTTAGCAGTCTGTAATGATTTGGTACCGTAAACGATAACGTGAATGCTAACGCTAGTTTGCTAACTAGCTAATTTGCAGTCATCATTTCCGGTAAGTGCACAACGGCCGTGTTTGGTTTGAGACAACACCACCCTGTTGAAATTTGCGCACTACGCCAATGAGTACATAGTGCACATAGTATACTACATGGAAGTGTACTGACGGAAGTACAGTACAGGCCAAAAGTTTGGACACACCTTCTCATTCAATGCGTTTTCTTTATTTTCATGACTATTTACATTGTAGATTCTCACTGAAGGCATCAAAACTATGAATGAACACATGTGGAGTTATGTACTTAACAAAAAAAGGTGAAATAACTGAAAACATGTTTTATATTCTAGTTTCTTCAAAATAGCCACCCTTTGCTCTGATTACTGCTTTGCACACTCTTGGCATTCTCTCCATGAGCTTCAAGAGGTAGTCACCTGAAATGGTTTTCCAACAGTCTTGAAGGAGTTCCCAGAGGTGTTTAGCACTTGTTGGCCCCTTTGCCTTCACTCTGCGGTCCAGCTCACCCCAAACCATCTGGATTGGGTTCTGGTCCGGTGACTGTGGAGGCCAGGTCATCTGCCGCAGCACTCCATCACTCTCCTTCTTGGTCAAATAGCCCTTACACAGCCTGGAGGTGTGTTTGGGGTCATTGTCCTGTTGAAAAATAAATGATCGTCCAACTAAACGCAAACCGGATGGGATGGCATGTCGCTGCAGGATGCTGTGGTAGCCATGCTGGTTCAGTGTGCCTTCAATTTTGAATAAATCCCCAACAGTGTCACCAGCAAAACACCCCCACACCATCACACCTCCTCCTCCATGCTTCACAGTGGGAACCAGGCATGTGGAATCCATCCGTTCACCTTTTCTGCGTCTCACAAAGACACGGCGGTTGGAACCAAAGATCTCAAATTTGGACTCATCAGACCAAAGCACAGATTTCCACTGGTCTAATGTCCATTCCTTGTGTTTCTTGGCCCAAACAAATCTCTTCTGCTTGTTGCCTCTCCTTAGCAGTGGTTTCCTAGCAGCTATTTGACCATGAAGGCCTGATTGGCGCAGTCTCCTCTTAACAGTTGTTCTAGAGATGGGTCTGCTGCTAGAACTCTGTGTGGCATTCATCTGGTCTCTGATCTGAGCTGCTGTTAACTTGCCATTTCTGAGGCTGGTGACTTGGATGAACTTATCCTCAGAAGCAGAGGTGACTCTTGGTCTTCCTTTCCTGGGTCGGTCCTCATGTGTGCCAGTTTCGTTGTAGCGCTTGATGGTTTTTGCGACTCCACTTGGGGACACATTTAAAGTTTTTGCAATTTTCCGGACTGACTGACCTTCATTTCTTAAAGTAATGATGGCCACTCGTTTTTCTTTAGTTAGCTGATTGGTTCTTGCCATAATATGAATTTTAACAGTTGTCCAATAGGGCTGTCGGCTGTGTATTAACCTGACTTCTGCACAACACAACTGATGGTCCCAACCCCATTGATAAAGCAAGAAATTCCACTAATTAACCCTGATAAGGCACACCTGTGAAGTGGAAAACCATTTCAGGTGACTACCTCTTGAAGCTCATGGAGAGAATGCCAAGAGTGTGCAAAGCAGTAATCAGAGCAAAGGGTGGCTATTTTGAAGAAACTAGAATATAAAACATGTTTTCAGTTATTTCACCTTTTTTTGTTAAGTACATAACTCCACATGTGTTCATTCATAGTTTTGATGCCTTCAGTGAGAATCTACAATGTAAATAGTCATGAAAATAAAGAAAACGCATTGAATGAGAAGGTGTGTCCAAACTTTTGGCCTGTACTGTATGTGATTTGAGACACACCTGAAGCTTCATGAACCACTAGTTGTATTGGCTGAACCCACTAGATGGCGCTCTTGGTGTAATCAAAAAGGCTCAAGGGATGGTAATGCAGTTTGGTTTCAACTAGCAATGGCCAAATAACGCTTCATGAACCATTTTCTTTATTTTCTGGGTCCACTCTGGCACTCTGTGTTTAACAAAGGGGCTGAAACCAAACTGCATTGCCATCCCTTGAGCCTTTTTCATTACACCAAAAGCGCCACCTAGTGGGTTCAGCAAATTCAACTGGTTCAGCAAATGCAACTGGTGCTCAGATCAGATAGGTGTGTGTAGTCGGAGCTGAGGAGAAAGAAGCAGTTAAATTGTCATACTGATCTGATCACATTCCAAATGTCTGGTTAACCAATCAGATTTCCTGATTGGATCTGCCTTTTGTATAATCTACATTCTTTTACAGTCCGAGGAGCAGTCTGAACAGATGAGTCTTCAGTCTTCAACAAAGTCAAACACAGCAAGTAGTTTTGTATGAGCATTTACATCTCGGGCTTCACAGATTCATGCTGAAAAAGTGGGAGAGAAGAGCAAAAACTTTTCAGCATTTTTTTGCTGCAGACGCAAGGACAGCAAACAACTACATCACTCACTCTGAAATGTAAAGAGTAATTACACAGATCAGAAAAGGGAAGGAGGCAGTTCTGAGTGCTTCTGACCTTTTTTATTCAGCTGGATATGAAAATTCCTTTTATGCAATCATAGTCACCTTGAGTGCCTCTGATTTTATTTTATTTTTTTAAACCTGACTGTGCTCTTTTTGGTTTTATCCACAGTAATGGTAAAAGCACCTAAAAGTACATTGTTACATCACATAATCGTCCATTTTGTTATCGTCAAGTTTTTACGTGTTCCTTCATTTTTAATATTGGGCACATACAGCATGTTAAAAGCTACACCGCCACTAATGGGAATAAAACTTTATTGATTATTTTTTTTCCCATTTTATGGTGTTGCTACCTGAATAGAAAAAAGAGAACCATTCACGCTCACATTCACACCTACGGACAATTTAGAGTCACCAATTAACCTGCATGTCTTTGGACTGTGGGAGGAAGCTGGAGTACCTGGAGAAAACCCACGATGACATGGGGAGAACATGCAGACTCCGCATGGAAGCCCCCCCCCCCCCCCCGGGGTTTGAGCCCCACAACCGGGGTTCGAATCAGGGACCCTCTTGCTATGAGGCAACAATGCTAACCACTGCACAACTGTGCATTATGATTCATGCATCCTAAAAGAGAGCATTTTTGAAGCATTTTAAATTAATGTCTGAAGATGTAAAATCTACCAGTCAAGCAGTCTGTGTCAGTAAAAGACAAAAAAAAAACAAAACATGTAAATGGTGAAACTTTCAGAATAACTGTCAAACAAATGTCATTATTAATTCAGTCTTTGACTCTAAACAAACTTTAAATTCACTAATGAAGAAAGATCCAGAAAAAGTTGCCCTTGTTAGTGATAATAAACTGTCCTCGCCAAAAGCACATGTCAGTAATGCTTCTGGCAGGGTTTCATTCCAAATATCATTAGAAAATGTGACACCTGCTCTTAAAATGATGCTTGTGTGAAAGTAAATCCCAGTTTAGTTCGTAGATGGTGTCAATCACTGCTTATTCTAGCTTAAGTGTAACTTAACATGGAACACAACTTCAGACATTTTGACCTGGACTTTATTTTCTCATTTCCATGGTTATATCGACAGATTCCTGTCAAAATATATTTGCTACATATTAGTGCTAATTACATTTACACTGGCTGCGATGCAAGCTTCCTGAGTTCTTCGCCAAATAATGGCAGAGATTCATGAAGACAGTTTGGCATCATCCAGTTTACAGAATCACTATGGCTTAATAAGAAAATGTACTACTGTATTCTGGGATGGCTACCAATATACAGTTGGTATACACAAGCTAAAGCAGCTGATAATTATGGAATAAAAGAAGTGGCAACATGCCATGCTACTGATACTATACCACAACTTGTCCATATGGTAATGCGGTAATGTATTGCTGCAAATCACGAATACCTTACATCTGTGTGTTTCATATGTATCATATTAATGGTTCGAAAGCAAATCAGGTCTGATTACATATATCTGAGCTAACTTTGTCATCAGCAGGTGAAGTGGATGATGAATTGCATGACATTTTGACAAGATGGCTGCCAAGCTGTAGCCCATTGTTCAAGACAAAGAAACATAAGAACTATTTCTTTAGTGAGACATGGTGGCATTTTCAGCAGCAATTGTGGCACCGCCGCTTTGTCAGTGATTTTGGCATCAGACACCTTTTGCGGTGGTATGGTATGCCTCAGGGGTCCATTCTTAGGCCTATCCTCTTTTCCCTTTATATGCTCCCCCTGAGTTCAATTCTGAGAAAACATGGCATTGCATTTCATTTTTATGCAGATGATACATCTGCCTTTAAAACAAAATGGCCCCCTCCAGCCACTGTTGGACTGTCTTAAAGACATTAAAGCATGGATGGCTTTAAATTTTTAAGTTTTAATGAAGAAAAGACAGAGATTCTGATATTTGGATCCAGTAGTACCTGTGTTGGCCCTAATATGAACCTGAGCAATTAAGTCCATATGTAAAATCGTCCATCAGAAACCTTGGTGTGATCATGGACAGTGCTTTTAATTTGGATAAACACATAAATTCAGTTGTCAAATCTAGCTTTTATCAGCTGAGGCTTTTATCTAAGATTAAGTCCTGCCTCTCTTTTAACGACTTTGAAAGACTCATCCATGCTTTTATTTCTACCCATCTGGATTAATGCAATGCCCTTTATGTTGGGATTAGCAAGAACTCCCTTTCATGACTGCAGCAGGTTCAAAATGCTGCAGCTTGCCTTTTGACCGGAAGAGGCAAGAGAGAGCACATTTCTCCTGTGCTGGCCTCCCTTCACTGGCTCCCTGTACGTTTTAGAATTGATTTTAAAATTTTAACCTTCGTTTATAAATCTTTACATGAGCTAGCCCCCGTTTATTTGTCCGATCTTTTAGTGGCACATGCACCTCCACGTGCTCTCAGGTCTGCTGACCAGTTGCTTTTAGTTGTGCCCAGATCTAGGCTAAAGCAAAGGGGAGAGTGGGCTTTTTCCGTTGCAGCCCCAAAACTCTGGAACGAGCTGCCCCTGCATGTCAGACTGTCCCCGTGACTGCCTGTTTTTAAATCACGTCTTAAAACACATTTTTATTCTTTGGCTTTTAACTCTGTAGGAGAGTTTGGCATTTCTGTCTGTGTTACCTGTTTGTGTTTCTTTTTATTTATTTTATTGTGTTGCTTTTATGCTCATGATTGTTCAGCACTTTGGTTCAACGGCTGTTGTTTTAAATGTGCTTTATAAATAAATTTGATTTGATTTGAACAATAACACACTTCTTCCTTATTGAATGCTGGGAAAAAAATAGTCAGTTGGAAATAAATTATTATTTTCTGCCCATAAACCCAAAAGTAACATTAATGTTCAACATGCATAATGTAACTACGAATCCTGAGGAAACTTTGGTTTGCTTAATTGATATAATCTACACGCTCCCTAGTCAGTACTCAGAGAGCAAGAAGCTGCCACAGTGGTACACATACAGTACATTTGCAAGCACATCAACATATTGAGCTCCAACAAAGTCTGTTTCTCTCTGAGCAGAGCAAACAGGAGCTTTACATCAGAGAAAATGTGAATTTAGTCAGAGATTAAAGGAGTGATTCAGATCTATAATGCTCACATCAGAGAGGACTGGAGACAGAGCAAAGGGGGACTCAGTGATCAATTATAGCTGCTGCATGGCTGTTTGAGTTTATACTGTAGGCACGCAGAGAGAAGAGTTTCCCTGCCTTGAAATACAGCTCGGGTCCTCTGTGACATAAAACAGTGTGTCTGCTGGGAAGAACTTTACTGAGAAAGAGTGTGTGTGTCAGTGTGTGTCTATACCAGGCGAAGTGTCTTTTCACTTTGAAGTATTACTAGGTCCTCGGTGACAGGATACACTCCGTACTGAATAAGTTTACTCTTTGAGTGTATGTGTGTGTGTGTTGTCATCGCACTTCCCACTAGGCACAGATGGCAGTCTAACAGCGTGGACTTGGAGAGGTAGGTACGAAATCTTTGCTCGCCTCTCTATCAACAACTCTTACTTTTTATCATGCGATCACAGAAACCTCATGTAGTTATATTCGCCCATTCATCATCAATTTCACTCAGTGACTCTGTAAATCATGCTTATTTGATGCATGTTTCTGTTTATAAATTGGATGCAGGGATCCATTTCAGTCTTCTGTGCATCACAGCAAGTCTCCCACCATTTATAGAAGAGTTATTTATAATCAGAATTAGTCGAAGCTGGATCTGCAGATGAAGCTCTGGTAGTCGCATGATCAAACAGTGAAAAATTAGTTTTAAATAGACAGTAGCAGTGTTGACTGAAACTGGCTTTGTGTTGTTTTCAGACCACAGAGTCGGAATTTAGATCAGTGGATTTGGATGAGATTGTTTGCGTGTTGTGCTCTTGCGTGCAGATGTTGCTCCAGCTCGTGTACTCATTAATACTTTTGTTATTTGCTTGTGTTTTTTACAGTTTAATTAGAGCTTATGCACAGCTCAGTTTCACCACAGGGGACAATATATCAGGATCAGAAACAACTGTAAATATTTAACTGTATGTGTGTACTAACATTCAAACTGTACACTTCATGAAAGACGTAAGAGTACATATGTTTGTTCAGTTGTTTACATTGGAAAGATGTTGTATAAAATTAAGAGGCTTGGATTGACAGATGTCGATTCTCTAAAAAGATATGATTGCATTTCGTAAAGGTTGTATGTTACTCAACTGCTTTCTTAATTATGTTGTTGTGGCCATGTAATCACTGCCTGGATTATGTTTACAGACACTATTTCTTTCATGTAATGAAAAATGGCATTCAAGTACTGTGTAGATTTGGGAAGGGCAGGGTCTCGACACCAGAACTTCAGGTTTACGTCCAGAATCCTGTCTTAGGTTTAGGCAATAAAAGCACTTTGGTTAAGGTTAGGGAAAAATTATGATTTCAATTACATTTTAAAAATCGACAGTTTGCCTGCATGAACCAGTCAAGTCGCAGTTACATCTTAGATCCATGTCTGTCCAGACTCATATGTAACCATGACAGTATAATGCTTCAAATATGGATGTTGCTGCCAGGAAGCTACATATTCTGAAACATGGATGCCTCACACACATCCTCAACCAATCAGCACAGTTTCAAGATTAGTGTCACCAATTCAGTATCTGAACAAATGTCTCCCCTTCTGTTCCTGAGATATGGTGTTGAATAATGGCCAGAAATGTGTGTTTGCAGGACATTATGATGTCACAGTGAAGGTGACCTGAAAAGTTTTTGGATGTAAAATGTCATTGCTTGATTTTATCTTTTTAGACATCTGTGTGATTTTTTTTTCATAATTAGCAGATACATTCTTGGGTTATGACTCAAAACATATGTTGTGAGGTCACAGTGACCTTTGACTACCAAATTCTAATCAGGTGATAGTTGAGTCCAAGTGGATGTTTGTGCCAAATCTGAGGAAATTCCCTCAGGGTTTTCTTGAGATATCGCAATCATGAGAATGGTATGCTCAGAACAAACTCAAAAAACACAATGCCTCCAGCCATGACTATCACCAGCATGGAGACATAACAATGTGATAACAAGAGTCCTGTCTTAAGTATATTAAGGCTACATCGATAGTGTATCATAAGGCCATCCATAGTGAATTAAATACATTTATAATGCTCTATGACTGCACTCATGGGGGGGGCACAGCGATCAGTCGCATTTTAGCCATTTTTAAGCATTTTTCTGTTGTTATAGCGCCACCCAGTTGCCAATTAGAGTTAAATTTCTCCAGTCACCTTGAGGCGTCCTGTTCTACATATCTACCAAATTTAGTACTTTTTAACTACACACTGCTGATTTATGCCTTTTATTATTCTACTTCTTACTGTTCTTAGATGCAATGTATTGAGCCTGTTTTTATTTTATGTTACTGTATTTTATTATCACTATCATTCTCAATTTCTATTTCCCTTTTTAATTGACTGTTTTTATTGTTTTAAATTGTGTCTTGTTGCTTTTAATGTCTCTGTAAAGCACTTTGAATTACCTTGTGTTGAATTGTGCTATACAAATAAACTTGCCTTGCCTTGCCTAAAAATCCATATGGCGGTTAGGCCTAGATAAGAAATTAGCTCTCTAGCGCCCCCATTTTGTTTGATGGGGTCAATAATGGAGGGGTCCCCTCAGATTATGTGTGGTCATATGCCTACAAAGTTGCGTGGTGATGGGTGAAACCCTTGAGATGTTATACACCTTTATGTGATGAGCCACGCCCTCCACAATATTCATTGCCTTATAGAAGCTCAGTTTTAGTAAGTTTTCCAACTTTTGCCAAGAGGGAACTTTAGATATTGGTCCCTAGATTATGTTCACCCAGTTTCATGCAGATCGCTCAAACGTCCGAGGAAGAGGTCGATTTGAAGTGTTTTTCAAAAAATTCAAAATGGCGGAAAATCTATATAAGCGGAAGTTATGGGTTCTTGAGGCAAATTTGTTCCTCATGAGGAGAGGCATCTCTGTGCAAAGTTTCATGTCTCTACGACATACGGGGCATGAGATATGCCCATTCAAAGTTTGCAATTTCAGTCGGTTGCTATAACGCCCTCCTTTGGCCAGTTGATGTTATATTGCTTCATTCACATCCTCCCATGACCCTCTACCACTGTGCCAAATTTCACATGGATTGACCAAGTCAGTGAGGACAAAAACGTGGAACAGACACACAGACAGTTTTTGTCATAGTAAGATGTGTCTTATGGATGTTCTTGACTAGTAATAAACTAGAAGTTGACTGATGGAGTTTATGATGTATTATGAATACCTAAACTGACCCATGCACAAACAACCATAGTAAGGACTCAGTCTATGCTGTATCATAACTTATGATTGTATGTGTTAGGTTAAATTACCATAATAATGTATGCTTCGTTATAAGATTTCATTGTTGGTGCTAATTAAAGTGGGATGCATCTATCTACACATGACGTGCTGCACGGCGGTGACGCATGAAGCGACTGTGTTGTCTCTCTTGGACTGTGGAAAAGGAGGAGAGAGTAGAGTTGTGCAGTAGTGGAGTCAACAGGAGTGCCTCCTTGACATGTCCTCCCATTTGTGCCATGATGGAGTGGAGAAGGAAAAAAGTGGACAAACTTTGTTGCAGCCCTTAAAATACCCTGTATGCTACAGCTAGCAAGCTACCCACTGTAGAGGCTATCTGCAAGCTAACGTTAGATTTGCTATTAGATTGTCACTCTTCAAGTTACATTAGTATCATCTGTGTGAATGTGTTTCTTTTTTCAGTCAGCCTTTGTTGAATGCGTAGTGTTGTCTTTAACACACGTGAACTGTCAGTGTGTTTGACTGTGTGTGTCTGTACTGGAAACTAAAAAATGCCTGTGTGCTTTGTAGAAGTGCTTTGTGAGAAAATATACTGTATTTAGAGAAGAACTTTGCTGCCCTGGAGAGAAAAAGAGACGAGAAAAAGTGTGCATGTATTGTGTGTACTGTATGTGTTCCACACTTATGGCAATCAACCAGCATGGATTTGGAAAGGTAAAAGTACAAACTGTGCTCTCTTGTCTCTTCACTATTTCAGCAACTCTCACAGAAACTCAGTGCACCTCTCTCTCTCCCGCACCCTGTGTCTCTCTCTCTCTGTTTTTCTAATTGGTGTGCAGCATCCACCCACCAGCTGTCAGGCGAGGGCCCCATCGCGGAGCTCCGAGCCAGCCAATTACTGTCTAGGCAAGCTTACGCCACGAGGACCCAGTCAGACATCCAGAACCTCCCGGAGGGCTCTGCCAAGGCCGCCCAGTGACGGGGAGGGCAAAGCGGGTCAAATGCTGGGGCGGTTCCCCCCCCCAGCCGTCCTCCGCTGCGCCTTCATCTTAATGGATCTGACAAACACGAACAGCTCAGAGCCACAGGGTCGTAAGGGGGAGGGGATGGAGAGGAAATGTGAGGTGGAGGCCAAGAGAGGAGCTGTGGCGAGGGGAGGGCTGAGAGTCAAAGAGAGGGACAAACAACACAGAACAAAGAGAGTGCAGAGTGTGAGCGGGTAATAATGTATCTGATTAAACATCAAGCATGTCCATGTCTAGTGAATCTGAGGAATGCAGCAGTTCGGAGGGACGGGATCAGAGGGCGCTTGATTAGAAAAGATAGTGAAATGACAGAAGGCTTACAGGTGGGAAAGTGGAACAGGGGAGGGGCTGAGGAAGAGGACTGTACGTTTTCTGACAGGGTGTCCACACCAGATGGTTTTAAATTGGCACATAATGAGAACATGACAAAGGTTCGTATGTTCCCCAGATTTATATGGCATAAGAGACACGTGACAATAGGTCCTGTGTTTCCAGGGTCTTATTTTTCCCAGTTCTACATATGTGCTCTCTCAGGGTCCTATGTTTCCAGGGTCCTGTGTTCCCCAGATTTATATGGCGCATAATGGAGATGTGATAAAGGGTCCTATGTTTCCAGGGTCCTATGTTTCCAGGGTCCTGTGTTTCCAGGGTCCTGTGTTCCAAGATTTTTATGACACATAATGGAACATGAAAAAGGGTCCTATGTTCCCATTTCCCCAGTTCTACATATGTGCTCTCTCAGGGTCCTGTGTTCCCAGGTTCTTATGTTTCCCAGATGTTTATGGCACATTATAGGAACATGACAAAGGGTCATGTGTTCCCCAGATTTTTACTGCATATAATGGGAACATGACAAAGGGTCTTATGTTCCCAGGGTTAGAATTTTCCCAGATTTCATGATGCATAATGGAAATATAACAAAGGGTCCCATGTTTCCTGGGTCCTGGTTTCCCTAGTTCTACATATGTGCTCTCGCAGGGTCCTATGTTCCCAGGTTCAGTGCTTAATTTGAGCCGGAACGTACTGGAACGCACCAGGATCTTTTCAGAAAAGGCCCTGGTGCGTTCCGGAACTAATTTGCATGGGTCTAGAACTTTTCACATCTAAAAACTACATACAGTATTGGCTGATGTCACTAGTGTTGCAGGGTGGAGTACCGTAGTACTACGGTGCCTCACGTACCACTACTGTGGGATAAGTTCAAAGTCCAATCGCAAGAGGGTGAGTGTCCATGCGCCGTCCAATAACGGTGCGCGCTGGTCAATAACGGTGCGCGCTGGCCACCTGGCACTCAATTTGCTGCTGTAGTGGTTTGTTTTACAGACATGTGAGTATCTTTGAGCAGTGAAAGTTACTATTTATTTCTTTTTACTTGTCGGCAGTGATTTGTTTTCCACAGAGCTCTAAGTGCGAGCATTTTACTCACATTTGCGACTAAAAATAGTTTTGTGCCAGCAAAATAAATCATTCAGCACGCTGTGCAACTACAGATTTCAACCAGCAGCAGAAACGAATGGTAAATCCTGCCAGTTGTGGGTTGAACGGGGGTCACAGACAGGAATATGGCGGTCAAATAGCCTACGGCGGCTCCGCGGCACAAGATAACGGCTTACCGGTGACAGAGAAGTCCGACTCCAGGTCCAGTAGCCTAATTTCCTCTTTGGTTGGCGTCATGACTGCCCAGTAGTACCTGGACAACCGAGCCGTGGCGGCACACAGGTATGTGGCGTGTCAGAGGAGAAACGAGCCGTTCACATTTCTCTCTTTGTGGCAGGTAACAGCCCACAAACCTCGCCGCACTTTAGGGAGTGTTCGTTACTTATGGAGGGTCTGTTCTTTACTTGTCAGGGGAGGAGGGTGGCTGGTTGATTTTTATTTTATTTATTTATTTTATTTTGATCCCCCTATGTTAATCACTTATTGATGCTGTTTTTGAAGTATGAATAAGTCAGTAAGTAATTTATTCCATTGAAATATCATTGATGTATTGTAGAAAAGTGATTTATCTTTTTATAAATGACAAAAGGCACATCTGCCTCATTTTTGCTGTGGTATCGTGATACTACTCAGAACCGTGATACTTTCACTGGTATCATACCGTGGGTCCCAATTTTGGTACCGTGACGTCACAAGATGTCACAACCATTCCATTCGGAGTTGCGCAGTGAGGTGGCTCAGGCGCCGCTTAAAAAAGTGTTCCCCCACTTTTGGGAGTGGGGGAACACTGCTTTCTCAGAGGCCAAAAGTGTTCCCCTACTTCTAATTTTACAAATTAAGCACTGCCCAGGCTCCTGTGTTCCCCAGATTTTATGGCATATAATGAGAACATGACAAAGGGTAATAAACAACTTAAAGAAAGGTCTGCGCACTGTAGCTCTCTTACAGTGTGTGGACTTTCCTTCATGTTGTTTATTGCTATCTTATTGGTCCAGCACCTGCCTTAAACGTTTGGATTTGTGCAACTATTCTGCTTTTGTGTGAAATGACAAATGGTCCTATGTTGTCAGGGTCCTACGTCCCACATATTAATATGGCACATGATGGGAACATGACAAAGGGTCCTACGTTCCCTGACTCTATATAACACAAAAATGGAACCTGAAGGAGATGTGCCCAATCTCCATATTTGTATCACAAGATGTGGGTTAGGTTAAGGGGCTAAAATCATATCTCTGAACATGATGAAATTGTACTGAGACAAGTCTTTTTCTAAATATTGCTGCTCTTTCTGTTAGGAGAAGAGTATCAAAATTAATTGCAATACAAAAATACAAAAAAAAAGGCTACCTAAGGTTTAGAAAAGAGGTCAAGGGCCGGGTTTAAGGTAAGATATCCACAGCAACCGACTGTTCCCATCTCCACACAGGTTGAGGTTAGGAAAAAATATCCCTGGAAAGGGGATCCAAAACTGTCACATGCAATCTTACTCATCAATTACATTTACCCATTTATTGCTCTTGTTCTGATATGTCTTATGTATTGAGACGCAGAGTAATCAAAATCTATATTAGGAACAGGGAGTGGTGATGCATGTTAACAGATTATTAAACCTGGGATCATAGGACCTTGGGAACATAGATATGCTCTCGACAACAACACCTCACTTTTTGAAGAATGGCCTATTTTCATGCTGCAGTGGAATTTATAGAGAAAATATGGTATGGTTTTTCAGCTGCAAATGGCTATGTTTCAAAAGACAAGCCTTTAAAATAAATAAATAAATAAATCCATATGGAGTCATTGACACTTGACATATTGATTTGTGTGTGACAAAGCGTTTCAGCCAAAATGTCTCCATGTTGGGGAACCCAGAGTGTCTTATTTCAAGTCTTTTCTTCTTTATGCATGTAAATATGTGACTGTAACACACTGTTGCCGAACTGCAGCCACTGCTGTTGTGCTGCTTTCCTTCCACAAGTGAGTAGGGTCGGACATATAGTGGACATAAACAAATATGTACCATTTTCACAATTAAAAAAGGAGTGTGGATTACAGGAGTCTTATAGCCCTAATTTGTAAATCAAGGTGCATCCCATACAAAAAACTTCAACAAACATTCTCATACTACAACGTCAGAAAAATAGGTTTGTGACATACATAATACTATAAATAGGTGCTTAACTTGCATGACACGATTAGGATTATCTTGTATTGCAGAGTGCTGTGCATTACTGTAAGCTTTTTCTCTTTCACACATGCTAATTTATTCATCTCGCTTTAATCTCTTTCTTTATTGCACCAACATGCACACAGTTGGGGAACTCAGTCCTCTTTCTGATCATGCTACAGCCTACATATAATATGTATTGACCAGTGGCAGCTGCTGGTCTTTCAAACAGGGGAAGCTCACTTTAAGTTTACATCAGAAAATTTGTCATATTGTAGCGAGGCAGTAACTTATAAAAGGAACATTTAATTGAAACAGTTTTTCAGCCACACTGATGCCATAGAACCACAGCAAAACACACCTCAAAGATTTTCTGATGGGTTTAACGGTGAAAATGAGCTATATGGCTTATGGAAATAAAGAACTCCGGACGGCACTCTGTCAGAAGACTCCACTTGCAAATATGCGCATGGGACTGAGCTCGAAATGTGACGATGCCAGTGTGTATTTCCAAAGCTCTGTCAGTCACAAAGGGGTTCAGCCTTTTAGACATTTCCTCCAATCATCATGCATACACCGAGCGTCCTCTCCCACCTACCGCTCCATCAGGTCCCAGGGAAGCTGAGCCTCCCTTGAAGTGACGATTTTGTCGCATTTATCCAATGAGCGTCTCGCTTTGCTGCGTGAAAAAAACCTGCTCAGCGCTGTCTCATAGGAATGCTTGGAGGCTCCGCGTCCACCGTGCTGACATGAGAATGTATGACAGGGAGGTCGCGTTTGAAAACTGGTGATAAACAGCTGACGTTTGAACATCATAGTCATGATGTTAAACACATCCTAGCGCATGTTTAATGCAATGTAAACTCTTATTATAATGTAAATTCAATAGTGCATATTTGACCACTTCTTCTATGAAATTTTAGGGGAAGTTCAGCCTCCCTTGTTGTCTCAGAGCAATCACCCTTAGTACTGACGTAGTTGTTTTTGTGGTTGTTGTTGGCATAGTACTGCAGTACTGTTATGAAGCTCCTCGCTTTCACGTGAACTTCACACTGTAGGCCAACCTTAGCGTTCCTGTATCCTGCAGACTGTTGTCAACTAATGTATTCTACATTCCACCTGGAGACGTGTAGTATCTTCCATGGACCAAACTACTTCTCGTCCTGCGTCCTTGGATGCGTTACAGGCCGATGTGGTTTTGTCTGTTTTCTTTCAGACGTCCCAGTGCATAGCATGTGATCTAGAGTGCTAAATACATTGGCAAAGAGCAAAGTGAACCTGGTGTGCTTTGGGTTCACAAGGCCCAGGTTAGGTGAACCGCACCGAGGTCTTGTAGCAAACTGTACTTAGACTACCTCCCGAGGTGGTCTGAGTACGGTTTGCTTCAGAGGGGTCTTAGTTCTCTTGGAGTGTTAACATATGCACAAAAAACGCTGAGTCACCACTCTGAGTCCATTTAGAGGGCTGAAAAGGACCAAGTGTGAAAACACCCTTGATTTGTCTCCATAAGGCCTATTCTGGACTTTATTCAGTCCACTAATTTTTCCCCTCTAGATCAAAACATGTAAAACAGTGCATTCAACAACTCTGAACACACATACTGGTCTTTCCAGCACTTCCTGTGATTGTTCCTGAAATGAATGCAGGCGAAAATATTTACATTGGAAAGTGTATTCTGTCCTCACAGGAACAAAAGTTATGTTTTTGTGTCTTTAGGGGTCATTTAGAGGTCTTCCTCTTTCCCAACTTTTTGTGCCAATGAAAATTATGTTTAATGTGTTTTTGAAGGCTTCTGTTTTAAAACTGTTGCAACATCTAATACAAATTAAAAGCTTAGCATTGGTACCATGCTATCATGAAGCAGCAAAATAGAGGAGGGGAAATGACTGTGGCGCTTGCCTAGCGCATATCCAGGAATTAAACGCTAAACAGTACGAGGAAATCAGCAGCACACTGCAGAGTCAAAAGGAAGTAGCTTCAAATTGATTTAATGGGACATAATAACTGTACAATCATAAATATTTTTGTGTTCACGCACTACCAATATGCTCCCCAGTCAGGAAAAAGGAGTGCAGGCTCACAGACACAAAACGAGGAAGAGATAGTGGATTTAGAGAGATCTGCTGGATCCTTATACTTTAATAGTGTTTAAATCAGCACTACCACCACGAGAACAAATGTTTGTGTATGAGACAAAAGGAGATTTTACACAACATTCACAGCAACAAACCATTAGTAGCTTTGTGAAGATATAGTGGAGAAATGGCATCTTCAGCAGAGAATGAAGTCAGTCCACTTTACACTGCGCTCGTCACCGTTGATCTAAGGCACAGCACTGTTGCTGTTGTTCAGCACTGTATATGTGGTTTTCCCAAGCCAGATATTGTGTATAATCCCTCCCTCACCTTCTACCTGTTGGACATGCCTGTAAAACCTCTAACAGGAAGCACCCAGGAACCATTCTGATCTGATACCCAAAGCACCTCAACTGGCCCCTTTCAATGCGAAGAACCAGCGGCTCTATTCCGAGCTCCCTCTGGATGCCTGAGCTCCTTACCCTATCTCTCAGGCTGTGCCCAGCCATCATACAGAGGATCGGCCACTTGTATCTGTGATCTCATTTTTCTGTCACTACACTAAGCTCATGACCATAAGTGCGGTTTGGAATGTAGCTTTGCCTTTCAGCTTAGCTTCCTCTTCACCATGACAGTCCACTCCAGCTCTATTTTACCGTCACTTGTGAACAGGACCCTGAGATACTTAAACTCATTTACCTCGCGCAGTAGCTCTCTCCCAACTCAGAGGGGCAATCCACCATTTTTAGGCAGACAACCATGGCTGCACACTTGGAGGTACTGACCCTCATCCTGGCCGCTTTACACTTGGCTGCAAGCTGTCCTGTGTGTGCTGGAGGTCATGGTGTGATGAAGGCAACAGAACCACATTATCTGCAAAGAGCATGGATGCAATTCCGCTCAACACTAAAGAAAACACAGACACAGTTAGTGACCAGCTGATGAGGAGCATTAAGCAACCACAGAGCCTGATATTTTTCTCGGGAGTTGATAAAGACTAAAAACAGAGAGTAAACATTGGACTTACATTCTGCAGATGGCCAGAAACATGACTCAGAATTAAAGTTTCCAGTTAACTGCTGGATGTGTAAATAATTTACTGTTTCATAACAAGTTTGCTGTATCATCTTAAAAGTTGATGGTATGTTAGCGTGATGTTGTGATGTTGTGAAATTGTGGCCTAAAAGCCAGGAACTGCAGGTTTAACAGAATTTACCATTCAACCAATTGACAGTTGTTAGTAGTAATGAGCCAATTAGCAAAGTGATGTGCCAACAAGGGCAGTGAAGAAGACTGCAAGCAGGCCAACAATTTTTTTCCTGAGGACAGAAACACATTCAATATGTTTGTTAGGTCACAAAGAAACACAGTAGGTGTAGTATCAAACACTGAATGTAAACTTAACTTTACAACACTGCACAGGGCACCTCTAAACAGATGATGTCTATTTCAAATTGGATAAAATTTACATTCCATTGAATAAACTTGTTTATTTGATGTAGCTGCTCTTCACAAAAACCTGTGCAGATTTTCAAAGCAGCCTGCAACCCTGCAGTTCATAGAAACATTACCCAAAAAGCACATAAATACTTGTTGCTGGCTTTCTTCTGAATAATTGTCTGATTATAAATGCTGGCATTTATTCAGCTGCACACAGAAAGGCTGAGAGAGAAAATATAAAACATGACCTCAAAGTTCATGTTAACATGTCCTGAGATGCCACTAGCAGAGATAGTGTACAGATTATGGGTGTAATTTCTGTCAATATGAAATTTAAAGTTAAGTAAGCACCTTGAATATTTCAAAGGCAAGCTATTGAGTTGTTTGACTTTAAAGGAAGTGCGGTTGTGATTGGAGGACGATGCGCCTTCCCATCACCAGCACCCTGCTGCCTAATGTGGTTAACACTACAGCAGCACCTAGCCCTTGAGCTGACTCTGTGAGAGCGTGGAGAGGCTATTAAAACAGCACTGACCTCCCAAATGCACTAAGTGTTGCTGTGGAGAGCCACCAGGGACAGCAGCAGTCAAAGGAGACATGGTGAGAGGACCAAAGGGAAATTTAAATGGAAATCACTGGGCTGCGTAATGTCTCAGCACTAACACAAACACACGCTGCTGCTGCACTGTGGCTTCACCGAATCTGGCGTTTTATCACATTTGTGTTATTGTTTAGCAAAGTGCCTGTTGTGTCACAGAGTACACGTGAACTAAAATGTCACTCAGTAATGGATTTATTTATGTGAAGAGTTTTCCACATAATGAGTAATAAAACAGCTTTACAATGTAACTGACTGAAGTGAAAGCTCAAATAGGGAAAACAACTACTAGTGTAACAAACCTATGCACTAAAGGATTCTCCCTTTTGACCAAGCTGAACTGCCACTAGAGAGAAAAACTTTTTTTGTTTTGTTTTGTATTAAAGCCACACACACTGCAACCGTCTAGATCCATCCTAGTCTCCTAGAAAGTATTTTTATTTAATATTAAGCTACGAAGGTTCACAGTCACTGACAACATATTTCATTTATTTTCCAACAAGCCCTCCAACCCATACAACCATCTTATATACAACCCATAGGAGTGCTTCCTAAATTAGCCCCATAGTGATTAAGAAGAAGAAGAAGAAGAAGAAGAAGAAGAAGAAGAAGAAGAAGAAGAAGAAGAAGAAGGTATTCTTTATTAATCCCGAGGGGAAATTCAATTTTTTCACTCGTCATACACACACAGGCCTGAAATATGCACACATGCACAAAGAGGACCTATACATGCATTAAATGAAGAGACGTCAGAGCTAGGGGGCTGCCTTGGACAGACACTCTGAGCAGTTGGGGGTTCAGTGCCTTCCCAAGGACACCTCTGCTGTGCCCAGGACGCATACTAGCACCTCTCCAGTTACCAGTCCCCGCTCCATACTGGGTCCATACAGGGACCTGAACTAGCAACCCTCTGGTTTCCAAGCCAAGTCCCCATGGGCAGAGCTACTGCCACTCCTAGGTTAGATTTAGGAAAAGAATTATGGGTCTGGGTTAAAATAAGTATGTTTGTTAAGTTAAATGCATAATGTCAAGTTAAAATAACTCAATGTTGACACTTGGTTTCAAATGGGAAATAAACGCTTGTCTCCTGGGTCAAAGTCCTGTGTCGTTTTGACCCATCCATCTGCCTCAACCTCCTCCCATGGATGTATTATGAGATACCAGACCCCAAATGGTGCGTATTTAGTCCAGTGAAAATTGCTGGTCTGGTGCATAAGCCAAAAAATAGAGTTCAGAGTTTGCACTGGTTTTAATCACCTGGTCCTCTTGTTTTTGAGAGGAAGGGACCTCTGTTGAAAAATGAACACTGAAGGAATTCTAACCAGGATACATTTCAGCTGCATGGTTGCAATCTGCAATCCTAACTGCTAGATTCTACTATTTCCCCCTAAATATAACACACTAGACCCTTATTGCTGATCAGTCTTTTAATGAGGTCAGTATGAGTGTATCAGGTGTGTAAATGCTGCCCAAGCTGCACTTTTTGTAACATGTTGATGATCAGGAATACAACAATGCTTGGTGGTATTTTCCCATACTTCTCAATCATACTGATCAATTGTCAAAAATGTTTATAGTTTCTCCTCTTAGCAGGTGATTGTTTCAGTATTAGTAGTAGCCAATCACTTCCCACTGTTGCCGTATGCAGTCTCTATCTCTGCACCACCACTGGCACAATGCAAGTAATCAGTGGGCTCAAAGTTGGCCATCAGACAGCAGCAAAGAGACGACTGCTGGTGGTGCGAGTTTCCAACTGAGAGCTGACAGTTTAGCACAGTATTTATTTCTGAGAGTTCAGCTTACAGCTCCAGGGATGTGAACATCAAAAGTCTTTTTTGGCACACAGTCCGTCTTACAAGTTCTCGACATGCTTTGTCAAGGTTTGTTTGGCTTTGGTGAAATTTAAGAAAGGCTTGGGGATAGAGAGTCCTTAGAAGTTGCCAGAGGGAATGACTGTAGTTTATGTATGAAGAATATTGTTAAACCTTGTGTTTTGCCTGGTATAAAATGTGTTATGCATCAGGAAATTAGGATTAAAATGTCCATGTGATCTTCTAATTTTGTGAGGACCAATCTGAGGCTTTTAAATTATGATTTATGAAAACACTTTGTTCAGTCAGTGCTATTTGTTCTAAAATATACACTCACCAGGCACTTTATTAGGAATACCTGTTCAACTGCTCATTAACGCAAACAACTATACAAAAGCCAATCTCCTAGCAGCAATTCAGTGCATTTAGGCATGTAGACATGGTCAAGATGAATTGTTCAAACCAAGCATCAGAAAGAAAGAAAGGTGATTTAAGTGACTTTGAACGTGGCATGGTTGTTGGTGCCACACGGGCTGGTTTAAGTATTTCAGAAACTGCTGAGCTACAAGGATTTTCACGCACAACCATCTCTAGGGTTTACAGAGGATGTTTCTGAAAAAGAGAAAATATCCAGTGAGCTGCAGTTCTCTGGGTGAAAATGCCTTGTTGATCACCAAAACTGGACAATAGAAGATTGGAAAAATGTTGCCTGGTCTGATGAGTCTGGATTTCTGCTGCCACATTCAGATGGTAGGGTCAGAATTTGGTGTAAACAACATGAAAGCATGGCTCCATCCTGCCTTGTATCAACGGTTCAGGCTGCTGCTGCTGGTGGTGTAATGGTGTGGGGGAGATTTTCTTGGCACACTTTGGGCCCCTTAGTACCAACTGAGCATGATTTAAACACCACAGCCTACCTGAGTTAGCCTGGTTCCAGACCATAGACCCCGCCCACTCAACTGAGTAGGCTTGCATCTCTGGTCTGGCATACTGCAATGAATTTGCGATTTATCTCATCCAAACGATGGACGGACCAATGAACGCCGGGGGTGGGGGCAGGTCTAGCGATTAGCCAATCAGTGCCACGCTTATGTCAAGCTGTGCGCCACTGGGTAACTGGTGAGGATAGCAACAATGGCGACCGCTACAGATCCTACAGACCACATTAACGATGCTCTCGAGGTATTTCGCCACTACTCGCGTTAATGGAGGACCAAATTAAGGAAGCTGCTAAACTGGATTTAACGGCGATGCAGCTGGGCGTGCACGATGACGGAGACATTTTAAATGGGCAATGCTCGCTTGTTTTCGGCACCCCAGAGGCATGGATACTAATGACGTCAGATTCTGGGTGAGTCGTTGATCTCTACTGATTGGTTAGGGAAAAATCAAATTCCCTCCCCCTTGTAAATCACCTTCAATGGAGGCGATGTCAGACTGAAGGTTCTGGGAGCTTCAGTCTGACACTCAGGCTATACCTGAGTATTGTTGCTGACCGTGTCCATCCCTTTATGACCACAGTGTACCCATCTTCTGATGGCTACTTCCAGCAGGATAACGCACCATGTCACAAAGCTCCAATCATCTCAAACTGGTTTCTTGAACACGACAGTGAGCTCACTTTACCCAATGGCCTCCACAGTCACCAGATCTCAGTCCAGTAGAGCACCTTTGGGATGTGGTGGAACAGGAAATATGGGTCATGGATGTGCAGCCGACAAATCTGCAGCAACTGTGTGATGCTATCATGTTAGCATGGACCAAAATCTCTGAGGAATGTTTCCAGCACCTTGTTGAATCTATGCCAGGAAGAATTAAGGCAGCTCTACGGGCAAAAGGGGTTCAACCCAGTACTAGCAGTATATTTTGCCACATGGATGAACCATAACATTTTCACATGAGGAGTAACTGGAAACCGCCACAGCTGAAAAAGTTAATCAAGTTTATTACCATAAATACACCACGTCAATTTAAAGCTTTGGTTTTTAGTACAATAGAAAAGCTATCGTAGTGCTAATGAAGCTCTAGGAAAAGTTCAGTCATGCTGTGATTTCTAATTTGCTTCTCAAACTATCAGTCATCACCCCTTTCATGCATATTCATTCATAATTTCTTGCTGTCATTGTCGGGGGCTGTCAGTTGAAACATCAGCTGTTCTGTGAACTGATCACTGCTAAGCAATGGCACGACGACACACCTTCTCTAATAGCCTATTGTCTCACTGCTTCTTGTGTATCTATAGTTCTCTTTCTGCTTAGAGTTATTTTATGCAACAGCTGTGCGCACCCTCCACCTCCCCATCACCACCTAGTCTTCACAGATTCATCATCCTCATCAGCCATCAGCCTCAGAGTCATCAGCTATCATCACTACCACCGTCTGGAGATGTGGGGGATTTATCTTGCTGCTCACGCCAGGGCCACACCACCCGCGGAAGCGCCACGAATTGCCTCAAAGTGCCGAGAAGTGAAGCCAGTTTCCTTTTGGCGCCTATGTTAACCGATTGCGTCATCCACACCGGCCGTGCCGCGCAGCTCCGCCGCCGGCCCTGCAGCAATCATTTTGGCGTCTGATCTATTTTCTGCGCAATCCGCGAGTGAATGTGTCAAGCTGGGCAGTTACCCATGATGGAAAAACAACAGCTGGGAGCAGAATCGCTTGTCGACCGGTGCGGAAAAATGCGCGTCTGATGTGAACGGAGGTGCTCCGGCTTGCGCGAGAGTTTCGGAGGGCTGCCCTTGATTACAAAATCTCCCTCTGGAGTCCAAGTGCCAGAATCTTCTGCCATATCTTTATCATCACATCTGTATTAAACAATTGTCTTTACTTCATTCACCTGTCTCTCCTGATTGAAGTGACAGTTGGAGAAGGTGTTGTTGTTCATTGCTCTCAGAATGTGACTAGACGGGCACAGACAGACACAAAAACATACACATGCTAATAATAGTATCCACCAGTATTCTTGCTGGGGAAATGGAATAGATGTTGGTGAGAATCCCCTCTAACTACTGGTATTCAGGCCCAGCACATCTGCATGCATGTGTGTAACTGTGAATATAAAAAAAGCATGTACACACAAAAGATCACGGGCACAATGATCACTCACAAACATTTGTAATGGTTGCAAAATTGGTAGTGCCAGCCTCAGATTCCTTCCTGAATCACACCTGCTGTCTTCCTCCAACCACCTCTCCAGTCATTCATCAAGAAGCATTCCACCTCCATTTACCACAAACAGCTCAACAACAACCACTGCCATGTTGGACTCACAGCTCTCTGGAAACACTTTTCAGTGCATCCAGCCACACATATACATGAGCATACAACAACAAGGCTGTGATTAGCACATTGTAAATGGATTACCTTGACGACCATCTCATAGTGTTGCGCGCCAAGGCTGGCGGTGTAACTGAAATAAACTTCAGAATGAATGAATGCAAGCTGCTCTTTCTCTTGCTCTCTTTGTCTCTCAAATGCATACGCACAAAAGCACGGCCCTAAGAACGTGGCAGAGGACGCCTTGCATCTGGCTGCTCACTTCTCGGGCTGTGACGAGGGAAGCTGAGGCTTTTGTCGGCTTAAATAATAAAACACCTGTTTTCAGAAAACTCGTACATTGTTGGATACTTGTGGATAATTACTCATGCCATTGGTTGTTTTTTTAGGGTGACTGTTGGTAAATGGTAGGCAGTATCGCTCGCAATCAAGACCTGATTATCTACGTGGTGTGAGGAAATTTCAGGGAAATTGCTCTTGGATTGTGATGCATACAGTTAACGCCAAGGTTCCAGTCGGACTAAATGTTTGGCTGTGGGCAATAATCTGCCATTCAGCTGCTGCTGAGTTGAGCAAAGACATGGAGAGGGGAGCAGGCAAACTGGTTTCACCCAAGGAAAAAAAATTACATGAAATTTGTTGCAGCAAAAAACATCCATTAAAACTCAACATTTAGTACTTTTAAATAGATATGCACTGTACATAGTTGGCAAATTGTGTCAAAATATACACGTGCAATAATTTGTACTACAATAAACAATGTCATAGTGTTGACTAAGTAGTAAAAAAGCATCTCAAAGTTCCAGTTTGTAGGACTTAGGGCGGATATATTGGCAGAAATGGAATAGTGGAGAGCAGGGCACAACCCATTTTAACCTTTCTAAATGTTATTTAAACTGTTTGATATTAATTAGTTTTTGTTTTATTTTGGCAACATGCACATGTCTGCTATAAATAAACAGTTGTTTTTTTTCTAGAATGTATCATTCTTCTACAATTGCACCAAGTGGCAGAAATGAAACATTATGTCTCCCATGGGTGGGATGAACTGTAACAGGCAGAGAGTTAGTTGTAACACTTGCTGGAAAAGTCTTTTTTAACACAATACATTTTAAACAATGCTATCAACTCAACTGACCCCTTTCGACGCAAAGGAGCAGCGGCTCTACTCCGAGCTCCCTCCGGATGTCCGAGCTCCTCACCCTATCTCTAAGGCTGAGCCCAGCCACCCCACGGAGGAGACTCATTTCCACCGCTTGTATCCGCAATCTCATTCTTTCGGTCACTACCCAGAGCTCATGACCATAGGTGAGGGTTGGGATGTAGATGGGCCAGTAAATCGAAAGCTTTGCTTTCTGGCTCAGCTCACTCTTCACCACAATGGACCGGTGCAGCGCCTGCATCACTGCAGAAGCTGCACCAACCCGCCGATCCATCTCACGCTTCATTCTACCCTCACTCGTGAACAAGACCCCAAGACACTTGAACTCTCTTGCTTGAGGCAGTAACTCTCCCCCAACACGGACAGGGCAAACCACCGGTTTCCGACAGAGGACCATGGCCTCAGACTTGGAGGTGCTGACTCTCATCCCAACTGCTTCACATTCGGCTGCAAAACGCTCCAGTGCATGCTGGAGGTCACGGTATGATGGACCCGACAGAACCACATCATGTGTAGTATGAACTACTAAATACTAAACATAGTATGTGTGAACATTATATATTTTTCTCTTTTCATCCATGATAGATTGATGGAGAGATGTACGTAGATACCTATCTCTCCATCTACATTAGTGGAAGGATAGGTATCCATACAGGTATAAATCCATCTGTTGGTCTATCACTGATATTCAGTGGTTGACAGATAGATGTACATAGACTGGGAAACCTACAGTAGATCCACATGTCAAAATATGTGAATTGAATGTGTAGATAATGACAACACTGTAAAAACTGTGTTAACATACCTGACAAATTAAAAACAAAGTATATCTCAATAATCAAGGGTATTAGTTAAAACTGATCATAGGTTTGAAGTGCAGAAATGGAGGAAATGTGCTATTGGCAGATTTGTTGTAACACTACGTTAAAATGAACCCTGGGGGGAGTTGGCTACATAAATCAAAATGATGCTATGTTTTAGGCAATAAGACAGTTATTAAGATGATATATGATTGGATTCGATGACTTATATAGACAGCTCAGTACTCAAAAAATAAGTATGACAAAGACATTTACGTATGTTGGCTGATGACACTCTTTGTTACTGGACTACTCTGAGACACACCCAATCTCTGTCTGGAAGAACACAATTATTTACCATGTGTAACCACTTAAAACGTCCGTCATGCCTCTAAAGTAGCCAAGAACGGACAAATTATACACTGGCTCTAGATAGATAGAGCTTACTTAACATGAAACTGCTTTATTCAATGTTTTTACCAGTTTAACCCTACGGGCCCTAGGCGTTGTTGGGGTATTTTTACTGCCTTTACTTTTAAGCTCATATCACAGTCATTATAAAGGCTACATACACATGCTATATCTTGTTTTTTTCAGGACAATCTGGGGTAACCAGATTTGCCATCATTTTATTTTATTTTTTATTTTATATTGATTTTTATATCAATGAAAAAAACAAATCTGTGTGACTAAATTCTTACATTTTTACATGTATCTCACCATAGCGAGTTGGAAGTTGACATATTCTACCATATATGAAGAGGGGAGACTCTCTGGAATCTGGCAATATAAGAACCATGATGCTGGAACATTCTGTTACTTCACAGTTGTCCAAAACATGTGGTTTGTGCCAGGCGGACATGATTGCCAGTATTTTTTCATTATTGCAAGAAATTCCATTGACTCATTCACAAGTCAAAAATGTGTTTTATCTGAAAGAAACATGCAACATTTACATCTAAGATCATAGAAAAATAGTCAACCAAGTGCAATGATGTCCTCCAAGATAATATTTGTTTTTCAGTTTCAGTTATATACTGGGGGAACATTTTGTGCATTGGTGGGGGGGCACGTGTCCCCCTCAATGTATATGGTGACTATGGCCCTGTCAGCATGCATAATTAGGCTGCAGTTGTCTGGGTGCACAAAGGTGAAGTGGCTGGTCTTGTCATACAAAGTTTGATGGAGTGTCAACTGGACAATATGGAGATATTTGCATCTTGAAAGCTGGACTACAAGTGTGGATAGACAGGGAGAAACACACGCAAGCCTAAGACGTGGTAAGATACGATATTCCTCACTATATGAAATGACTGTGCTTTCATGTGATATGCGTGGCATTTCTGTGTGAGCCTGCATTCGCGAGTTATCCATCCAAGAGTAATGTGTGTGCAAAGCTGTATGAAAGCTCTGTTATACATCATTTTAGTGTAACTTTATCATTTTTTTTCGCTGTGAAAACATTGGACTACCGACGAGTGCTTGGCCTTGTCGGAAAGCTACAGTTCTGCTGTTTCACGTGATATGTGTGGCTTCTCGCTATGACGCACGGTCGCGGAGAAGATCCACAGAGAAGAAAGGGTGTGAATTTGGACGCACTATGCGTCGTTCGGGCCCATAGGGTTAAGTCACCAGGTCTGTTTGGTTTAGAGGGAAGAGCCCTCTGCGAATAATTTGGCTCCTGGTAAAAACCTCCTGAGCAATAAACACTGAAGGAATTCTAACCAGGAGAAGTTTCAGCTGGTTGCAATCTGCAGTTCTCACCACTAGATGCCACTAAATCTCTCTAAATCTTACACGCCAAACCTTTAATACAAAGTGAAGCAGTTTTAAATAGGAATAAACATTCAGTGCAGGACCTAGCACATTCAGCACCCGAGGCAAACTTCTCTTGCAGCCAGAGACAACCCATGCTGACACAAGGACAACATGCAAACTCCACATGGAAGGGCCCCAGCTTTTATATTATTGTATCTATTACAAACAACAAGAGCTAATTAGAAAACAACACAAATATACAAAGCAGATATCAAACAATAAAATTAATGATCACACAGTAAAAGAATACAGTATGTGCAAATTTCACATTCCTTTTTGTTTTTCATAGTTTCCACTGCGTTCTGGATGGCTTTGGCCTTTTTATTTTCTCTTAGTCTTATGCTCACTCAGAGGGGGGGCGTGAGATACCAGATGGATTACAGAACATATTAGTTTAAAGCACCAAACCCCCAATTACAACAATGTGCAGACTACATGTGGTAACTCAATACAGTTTACCACAAAGAGGGAGAGAAATTGGCATTATGAGTTTCCAAGCGTGTTTGTCTGTGTGTGTGCGTACGTGTGTACGGTACGATGATGCCCAAAATCCCTGCACACAAACATCTTTCGTCTTCCCACCTTCTGTCTTTCATCATCTCTCACAAAGACCGATGTGTGTCTATTTCGTGGCCAGTTTGCTTCCTGCCATCTCTCACTTCCCCACTCTCCACAGTGTCCATCACTCACCTGCTACTACCTGGATTGAGACTTATCATGAGTATATGGCTTTTTTATATTGAAAAATGGACCCAAAAAGTGCCAAGAACAGTGTTTTGTAGACAATATTTTGGCTGTTATGTGTTGCAACATTCATTGCTTCGCACTGGATAAGACTTTTTGGATGATATCTTGCAATATGTTTTCCTTTGGCATCCAACAGCATGTTTATCCTTCTCAGTCCAGTTTGGCCTATTGTTCATCTGTTCTCAGCAGACATTTTCAATAACCACTCAATAAAAATAACAGCGAAAGTTTGGGTTGTAATCTACATTTATTCAAACTGAGTAACAGCAGATGGTTGCTTTAACTTTATTACATTCTGTGAAAACAGAGAAATATAAATAAAGGATTTGGAAATCTGCTTTAAGATGTTTCTTGCAAAAGCATCATGCAGAATTGTTGTTTGTTAAATTTACAAATGAAGAAAAACATGCTTAAGAAACACCGCAAATATGCATACCTTCTTTGATCTTTGTACAGTACACATAGGATAACACTTAGGCTTAAAACACACCGGCACTGCCGCGGCTTGGCACTTCACGTGACACTCGTCAAGTGCCGCCCTTAGCACATTGCACTGCAGCTCATTAACATACGACAACACAAAGTTATTGCTACTTTTGCTAGAAGATCTGTACCTCTTCCACCTCTGCTTAAAATCATGTGTGGACTAATTAAACCTAATTTCTCACCTTAAGAGCTGATCCCCAGAGATATGACTCACCAGGCAATATCTTTTTGGCCATCGTCTTTTTAATGAAGGTGCTGTGGGCTTTTTAGCTCAGGATATTTCTCGCCCTCAACAACAAGTCTCTCATCATCCAGTTTTTGTCAAACATGGGACAGCAACAGAGTTCTCTTCATACATCAGTAATGAGGAGAGGAGTCGAGCTGCCACAGGAGCAGAGAAGAAGAGCTGCTACTGTATGGGAGCAGGTATGTACGAGCAGAAAACACATTTACTGTAATTCCAGGGACGGCAAGGCTTGAAATAGAACAGTGGTGTAAAGTGTCATGGGGCGGTGCATCCAGGAGTGTGGATGCACATCTAGCCGCCACCAGTCTAGAGTTGCATAGTGATACTAATAGGGGCGTATTTTTCGATGCGCAGCGTTCGCCACCCTCAACCATGCACTGTGCAATACCATGGAAATGAGCGTTCAGCTGCAAAGGATTAAATATCAAACCCATGGATTTTGAGACACATGTCAGGTGCATATGGATTAGGGTCCATCTTAGACACAGTCTGGACACAAGTAACTGCGGCCTTGTATCTCGATGATGACAGATAGCTATCAGAAGTTAAGAGTGTTTTTAAGAGTCTAAGAATGCTCCTAAATTTCCAACAAAAACAACCCAACAAAAAAATATCACCCACTAAACACATTTAATGAGCAGAGAGGGACTGACTTTAAGTTTTTAGTACTGGCTCATGGAAATTGTCAATTTCCATTTGAACATTGTCAACAACCAATGGCTGTGCTTTCTCCAGTGCCAGGAGGGAAGCCAGGAGGCAGCAAACAGGGTAGGCAGTAAACATGAAGGGGCCTCCGAGGAGGCGCAAGAAAGTGAAAAAAGTCTTGGTTCTCGTGTGCCATGGAAAAGAAGGAGAAACTGGTGGAGTTGTGGAGTGAACAAGAGTCTGTGTTTAATTCAGTGTGTATCTGATGCACCAACCAGCACCTACAGTTTGCATCTCATTTCACTAAAATAACGCAGCTAACACAGCAGAGGCTGGTAGTGCAAAATCTAAAGCTTGTGTGCAAATACAGTTTATATTTATGGATTATACTGAATGAAGAATACTGTTGACATATGGCACCTTTTATCTTGTGTTTGTAGAGTTATGTTTTTTTGTGGATGGCTCAGGATTCAGCCAAAAGGAGGAAGAATACACAAAAGGGTGGAGTCTGGACACAGTAACACTGTGACCAGCTACATTATCACAGGGTATTTAAGTTGTGACAGACTTGTGTGTGTCTGCTACTTGCTACAAAACACCTTCACTGAACGTCGCCTTATGTTTTTATTTAGTTGAAACAATATCTGTGCTTTTAATCACTGCCCGAGCCTCATTTTAACATCACATGTCATTCCTGTGTGCACCAAACAGACAGGTACAGACAGCTAGCATAGTGACAGCTAACTGAGCTAAATAACACAGGACCACAGCTTGAAACAAAATCATATCATTGGTGGATGCTTTGGAGCACTAAAAATTGTTGAGGCCAGCTCAACTTTATTTGTAGTGTGTCACGCCTGACAGCAGTGTCAAGTGTCATGTGGTAGATTGATGCTTCATGTCACCAGCTTCCATTGAAAAGCCTGTTGCTGTGTCACTCATAGTGTGAAGGCTGCACCAGAATGAGCCATTTATATCCACATAGGGACCAGGTCCTCATCCACATAGATCAATATGTTGCACCAACATGTTTCTACAGTAGCCCAGACACAGACAAACAAAACACTGATACCGGATGGGGACATTTGCATTTTCACGTCAGCTACTGTAGTTAGCAGCCCCTCTGCAATGTAAGAAAAACATAGATTTTTTTAATGTGAAACTGCTTTATTCAGTATTTTAACCACTTTAAATCACCTCCGATCCATTTGTTTTGGAGAGGAACAGACCGCTGTGGGTAATTCTGCTCCTGGTGAAAAACCTCCTGAATGTCAGGATCTCAAGTTATCAAAGGAAAAGATGAGCACACATTATCAGGCGTTAGGCAAGCAGCCAATCTGCGACGAGCCGATGAATGTACGAGAAAAGCTAATTTAGAACGTGTAGCTGCTTTTTCAGTGTTTTAATTACTGGATTTGTTTGATTTAGTGAGGAAGACACCTCTGTGGATTAGTGTTGTGTCGTTCGTGGACGAATCGTTCCAAAGAATGAATCTGTTGAGTGAAGGTACTTAACTGAATCACTTCCAGAACTGATTCGTTCATTTTTCAGTTCAGTTGAGCTCAGCAGCGAGCGTGCAGGCTGGGAGTGGAACTGCCGATTCGGTCTGTGGGAACGATGAATCACTCGTGAGGCAGCCAGGGTGCAGGGAGGGACTGCCTACCGTGTGACAAATCACTCGGTGAAGGAATCACTCGGTGAACGACGTAACCCTGATCCCTGAGTGATTCAAATCATTTCTTCTCAGCGATACACTTTCAGGAGCGTGCCTATGCTCCCACAGCCCTGTGTTCCCACAGCCCTGTGTTCCCACATTTTCTTTTTCATAAATTTGTATCAGATTTTATCCCCCTTTCTCCCAATTTGGTAGCCAATTACATCCAACCTATTATCCAGTAGCAATGGACTACAGATGTAGCTTTTAGCTAAATCTGGTGCGTCCATCTCTTTGTTTATTGCAAACAGTT
Organism: Epinephelus lanceolatus; assembly: GCF_041903045.1. Lineage (NCBI taxonomy): Eukaryota > Metazoa > Chordata > Actinopteri > Perciformes > Serranidae > Epinephelus > Epinephelus lanceolatus. Next base: position 43,550,847 of record NC_135736.1, read on the forward strand.
AATGTAAGTGCACATTGTCCTTTTAAATAAACAAACTAAAATAAGTAGCACAGAGGCCTCGCATTGACTAGCTTCCGGTCAGATCAGTCGAATGAAGCGCAGCAACTGGACACAAACCATAGTTTGCAATCTATCAATACTTCTGGAAAGCCGGGTTGGCATAGAGAGGGGGTGCTCCTGGGATGCTTGGAGTCACTTTCCAGCCCTCTGGGGGCATCATAGGCTCATGGAGGAAACGTTAAGGAAGGAGGATGCCTATTAGAAAACTCCTCTGTGTCAACCTGTCAGTGTCATCAAGTCTACTGCACTCTCTTGCTGCTGATCGAAATAAAATTACTCATTCATTCATTACTATAAAGTGCTTCCAAAAAATCTTGTGGGAGGACAGGGCTTAAATTGAAGGGAAATGTAGGAACACAAGACCTAATTTTGAAAATGTCCTAGAAATGTGGGAACATAGGGCTGACCCCACACTTTCATAGGGACCGTTTTCTCAAAGCTAACGGCTAATGTAGCCAGGAGTCAAGCCACATGAACACAATCTCACACCTCCCCTTTGTTTTAACAGACTTAGTTTCCAGATACACAAACTTAAAAGGTTAGGCTGGCCAGTCATGAGACTCACCAGTGCAGGGCAGGCGCAGCAGCAGTTCAGCTGTGCATCAGTTCAGTGAGTCGGACTACGTAGTACAGTCAGGGCTCCTCCCACCAAGCACTGAACCATTCTGTGAACGAATCTTTTGAACGAATCTTTTTAATGAACTGATTCTAGTGATTCAGTAACATCTAAAGAACTGCTTTGCCCATCACTACTGTAGATAATTCGGCTACCACTAAAAACATGCACACCTACATAATAGGGTTAGAGCACTTTGACTAAGTTTAGATATACTGTTAGACTAAAAATTGTCTCTGATAAAAGCTAATAACTGGACATTAATTAAGTTTCAAACTGCTGATTTTAAGGTCAAGACTGAAATTTCATGTTCATTAAAATAAAACAGTTTTCTCAGGCTGTGACATTTTCTCCTCCAAGTCATACAGGAGAACTGCAGACCAACATATTTCTTGTCCCCAGTTGGCAGAGTCACATCTCCCAGACCTGGCAAACAAGAGGATATACAGCCTTTGTCCTCCTGACCATCACTCACCCTCCTCTCCCCCTTCATCTCATTCTGTTTGTGTTTTGCCTTGTTCTTTGTTTTAATGAGTCCCTCCAGCCTCTTTCCTTTGAAGCCTTAAGCCAAGCAATTAACATACAGCACAAGCTGTATGCTGAAATTCCTGTAAAGAAATTGGCATGTGTATGTCAAAGCTGCCTTCAAAGCAATCCATACAACACAGCGAGTGCAATCTGCTTTTGAACAATTTTCAGTTACGTGACATTTTCCTTTCACTCACAGACTTCACAAAAGGTAGCCACTGCGCTCTGAGTGCTCTGGCCCTCAAGGAAAGGTTTGTTCTCATTTGAGTAATTCTGAAAATTGAAATAACGAGAGTTCCCAGAGGTCTCATCAAGGTGCTGAAAAGAAACAAGCGCAGTCTTGTTGCTCTCAAGTGGATAATAATGTCTATCTCTCGTGCTGACAGTCTTCGTAAAGTCTCTTTATATTTCTGTGACACAAAATACTCCTACCTTTAACAGTAATAGTACCTTGTCTGTGTGTGTGTATGTGTGTGTTCCCTGCCAACTGGGATTTTGATTGCCTTGACCTTTTATTCTGAAAAGCTTTTGTGAGCACCACCATGCATCATACCAAGATACTTGCATGTACACGCAGTGTAATATAATCATAGACTTAGATGCCTTATTTCAGGCATCTTGATTATTGAGAGGAGTTGGAGGAGAAGATGACCCTACATATATACTTCATGATATATGTGCGTTTATATGTGGATGATTCATACAGTGTTAAAGTGTACATCAACACACACACACGCACATAAAAAGGCATATAACTGCAGGTAATATAACCGACACACACATACAGTCCTCCTCTGGCTGTGTGTCACTGAAAAGGCCACCTTTTCCCTTAAATGCTCCACAAATTGAGTTGGTTTAATGAGGATAAGCCCCCACAATGAGACAAAAAGCTGCTGGCAGTCATTTAAAATATGCACACGCACGAGCACAAGCATTGAGGTGGACAAGACTACGGGACTGGGAAACAAAAGGCAGATAACAAATTAAGAGAGACAGAGCAGGGGGAAATTAAATATTAAGGAAAACAGAGGAAAAACATAATGGAGGATTTATTTTCAGAATGATTAAGTTTAAAATACATATTTAATCGTGACATTTTAAACTGAATATTACCATTTAACCCGTCAGATTTGTTTTAATCTTGCAGGAAATTGCCAAACCTGTAAACACCCCAAACTAAACAAATCACACAGTTGGACATGGTATATAATCTAATAAAGGGCAACTTCTGTATTTTTCAACCTGGACCCCATGATTTGATCTTTTTTTTTTTTTTTAATTGCTTTAGTAGCCTATTGAGGGAGAGTGCTGTAGCAAACAGCAGCAAAAAAGGGTGCAAAGATGTCACTTGGGGCATGTTTGCATGTTAATTTACGTCCACTAAAAGTGTTTGTTTTCCCACTACCAGGCTCAGATTGTTATTCGAAGTGTTTCACAACTTTATAGAAAAGATCCCTTCAGAGATAGACTAAGATCCTTTTTGTTGAGCCAGACACAAAATCGCTGTTGCCAGACCAACCAGACTCCTTTATAAAAGATGATAATTTTAGCATGTACAGAGCATCTAACTGGATGAATTGAGGGTTTATGTTCGCCAAATCAGAGCTGGTAATTGTTGAAACAGTGGAAAGTGTAACCAAAACAGTTTAAGTGAGTTTTATTTTGTTTCTGTGGACTTTATACTAAGTATGTTGTTTTCATTCATTCATTTTCCATAACCCCTTATCCTTTAGGGGCTTATCCTGTGGGTGACATGGGCGAGAGGCAGCGTTCATCCAAGACAGGCTCCAGACTATGACAGGGCTAACACACAGACACACCAGCCCTTTTTAGATAGGAATTGTGCAAATTTTTAGGAAAGCCCCATCAGTCTTCTTTCAGCATTGGCAGTATAAAAACAAAATCGGGGAGTGCAGCAAAATGCCGCCTGCCTACTTTTGTTTATACAGAATGCGCCTTTTTCGGGGCAATGGAGGGCGTGAGCAAGTAACAAAATGTGGAGCTCAGCGTGTAACATAAACAGTTTCCCTCTTGCTACTAACTGCTCGCTAATTCCTGCTATCAGCTGTTTACTGTTTATCCACCGCCAGTGGGTCGCATGTGCGGCGTCATCAACAGCTCCTCCCACAAGTCATCAACAGCCCCTCCCGTTGCGGAAGGGCTTCTCGGTCTGTTTAAACTAAAAGGGCTCCGCCAATACAGTATGTCTACCCTACGAGGCAGAAAATTGGGCACCTCCGATCAACTCGCCAATCCGGCTCTGTGTGTCTAAACGTTTGCAGCTTGCCGGCAAAAGGGCCCAACATTCGCTGAAAATCTGGTAGTGTGAAACGGCTATAGACACACAACCATTCACATTAGAGCCACCAATTAATGTAGCCTGCTTGCCTTTCGACTGTGGGAGGAAGCTGGAGCACCTGGAGCAAACCCACGCAGACATGGGGAGAACATGCAAACTCTGCACAGAAGCCCCCCCCCAGGGTTCGAACCAGGAACCATCTTGCTGTGAGGTGACAATGCTAACCACTGCACCAACATGCTGCCAGGTATGTTTTATGATAACAAAATTACCACTCATTTAAATGGAGTCTGGTGGTTTTTGGTGATTGTGATTTTGGGCTGTTTCCAGCCGTACTCTTTAAGATTTAAAAAAAAAAAAAAAAAAAAAGTTCTGTTTCCGTAGGGATCCTTTCCATAATGTAGTCAGAAACTTAACACTTTCAGTGGATCTACAGTCATTATTTCTTAAGTTGTGGTGTTTAAACTGTTACTTAGCCAGAACTGCAGCTCTGAACTGTGGTGAGAGGCCTTCAAAGCTAAGTTAGCCTGGCTAGGTAAGATAGCTTTCATGTATGCCGGTGGAGAGACGCCGTTGTACATAAACAACAGCTTTATTCCTCTTTCCTGGCAGTAATATTAGCTTAACAGCAGGACTACAAGTATGTGCTGGCACACACACACACACACACCAGGAAAGCTTAAGAGCTGCTAGCCAAATTGCAACACAGATACCCACATAGAACCCCAGATCTTACACTCACCCTGCAGCTCAACAGCCTTTCATATGCCGCATGACATTTGACATCTATGCACACAGTGAACCACACAGGACAGCATGAAACACAATGCAGCACACAAAGTGACTATGAAGTGCTGCGCTGGAATCAGAATTCTTTAATGTTATTTATCTTGACTTCCCATCTGAGTAGTCAATCTCCTGAGCTGTGGATAACAAGGAAAGTACTTCTGTAATATTATCTTTAAAATGTTGCCACTGTGGCTTGAAGAGCCTCAGATATTGTTTCATCTCAGCCTCGAGTTTCTCCTCATTGGAAATGATAGCCAACTGATTTCAGAAGAAAAAACACTATGTGTTTCTGGAGTATTATGGGCTTTGAAGGGACTGTTCACCCCAAAATCAAAATGTTTTTCCTCTTACCTGTAGTGCTGTTTATCGATCTAGATTGTTTTGGTGTGAGTTGTCAAGTGTTGGAGATATCAGCCATAGATGCCAACTTTTACCCTGGTGGTTGGAGTTTGCTTCCCCTTAGATTATAAAGCCAAACCCTGTATTTTTTCCTAAATCTAACCACTTGCGTTTGTTGTTGAAGGAGAAAAAACTGTACGTAAACAGTAAATTTGTGAAAGGGAAAGTGTATTTTTAAAGAAGACAATGCATGTAACAGGCAGAACTTTACACTGTGCCCCAGAACATCATCCAGGCTAACTTGTACGTGGTATCTGGATATGGAAAGTCCATGACCAGACGTCGATATGTGATGAGGTTGAAGTGAGAATGTGTTGCACATCCATGCACAAGCTTCATCATTTCTTTGTACCCTGCAGCTACCAAAAATCAAGTTTTGGTTGTTTGGTGTAGGGCTACAGCCAACCTCCTCAGCCAAGGAGGGCTGACCTTTGGTGGGGTGTATATCCTGGGGCTTCACGTTGTTTTGCTGTCGGATGTAGTAGGTGTTTCAGATTGGAGGTTTGAGAATGTGTTTTCTGCAGTGGAAAGAGTTTCAGTACGACTACTTTTAGCAACAGTGTTCTTGTCATCCTTTGTCACGACAAAATCAATGTAATGGGAATATTTTCAGCCGCTAAGTTAAAGGGCGAGTGTGTAAAATGGGTTGAAAACAGTGACATCAGTGGTCAAATTCTAGATTGCAGGGCTCACTCGCTCACCCCTCCCGTCGGGTAAATGACGGTGGCCTCGTAGGGACAAAAAGCCTTGCGCACGACTTTTTCAGGAGTAGGTCTATCTAGCGACGAGGTGAATATTTATTTAGAAATCTAAACCATGTTACAATATTGTAATGAATCCCTCACGAGCAGGAGACCAGAGGAGCGTTCGGGAAAAAGGCCAGTTTATGTGAGCACTCCAGAAACTCCGATAACACTCCACTCCGTCCCAAACTCTGACTCTTCTAGCGTAACAGACACACTTCATAACTTTACACACATACTCGTTTACCATACTGAGTGGGGACCCCCCCTCCCCTCTCTGCTCCGCCAATCTCCAGCCTGCACACTGACTGACAGCGTAGCCGGTAAACAGAGCTCAGCTGTTTATTTAGCCTAGCAATATCTCCGGACTATAGTAGCTGCAATGGACGACTTTGAACGCGATTTTGAAGAGTTTCTTGTAGCGGACACAGACCCAGAGCCATACCTGTTTGAGCCGGAGCACACAGATGAGGAACTCCATGTGTTTGATGCTGAGCGGGCGAGAAGAGAGGCTGAATGCACAGAATGGGATTCGGTGCTACTGCTACCATTGTTGGGGAGATATATCATCAGGAGGAAAAGCGCCACAGAGAGTGCATCACAAGGAGTGAAGTTGCGTCTTCTTTTCCTCGCAGATGACGGTTCGGGTTCATTCTCTCCTGTTGCCTGGTAAGTGTGGTCCATTCGCAAACTTTATAACTAAAAAAACTTTTCACTACTCTATCGACAAACTACTAACACTCTGCTGTTTCCTCCTCCTTCTTCCTTCCTCCCGCTGTCTTCGTTGGTTCATTTATACACGCGAAACGCATTCTCTGGCTGGCTGGATTGTCCGCTAGGGCTGCCTTACATACATGGCAGCGCAAGATGGCGACCTCTCTAAAGCAAGGCCCTTGCTATATATATATATATATATATATATATATACATACATACACATATATATATATATATATATAAAAAGCATAATTATAAGGCTACGAAAACCAAACAAATTTTATTTTATAGCGATCATACACTTGTATAAACATATTAATGGGTAAAATATTCAGATTCAGATTCAGATTGACAATAAACCATGCCAAATATTACACACTGACCCTTTAAGAGTTTCCATCTTAAGAACTACCTCGCTGCTTTGTGGCATGACAATTACAAAAATTCATCTGCTGATCAAGTCAGCAGTAGGGTGATAACAAAAGTAAGATTGTAATAAGTTGTAACTGTATTATTACTGACATTTCATTAGTAATTAGCTGCACTACTTGTTACTGGAAAAAGGTGATATTATTTATAGGAGCTTAGCCTATTACTTGCAGCTACATGGATGTTTCACCTGGCCTGACCTGGCTGGTGCGCTTTGCATAGTTAATGCCACAGCTTCCTTGTTTGTCTGAGTTCGGACAATAAACTGTAGGTTCCATTTGCCAAATAATCATCGTGTTTCTTCACACACCAAACACAAGTTGAACAAATGTCCATTTCTTTATCTTTAATCCACAACCCAATACACAGCACGTTGCACACTGTCCTGCGCCACAGCGGTCAAAAATCTTTTGCCCTTATGGGGTTGAACACTTGACGGCAGCAATGCTGTTCCTACCTTTACACCCTAATACTCAAAATATCAACACAGTGCCACCAGCTTACGTACATAATAAATATAATTCATGTCTTCCGAAGAGCCAGATATGTGAATGACATATTTGGCTCTTATATTATTGCTGTAATGTGTTACTACCCAAAACTGCCCATCTAATATACACAACTGTATGTAAAACAAACTTTGCTAAAACAAGGTGACCTAAGACGATAACCTGTGGTGTTCCATGAAGAGCCCCGGTTCAGCAGCTCATTCTGCCACTGACCCTCTGTCTTTCTACAAATCACCTCAGGTGTCAAAAGCTGACAGAGTTACATTTCATGGATATCTGTCACAGTCAACCACCGTCCTGTGACACCGACTGCAGTGGCGTTTTCACATGACAACGTGCAAGCGGAGTGATTAACTGAGATGGAAAAAGCAGAGGTTGAAAGAGACACAGATTATGTTTGATTACTCATGTCAGATCCAATCACATTCATATCACAGAGATGATGAACTCATACAGATATTGACGGCAGTGAAATTCCAATTTGAATATATTAGAGTTTAGATCTGGGGGTTAAAACTGTGTGTGTGTTTGTGTGCACCAGTGTGTGTGTGCTGACCATTTTCTGTAAAGAGCTTCCTGGTGACTAATGCAGTGATTTCTTTGTTGGAACGCTTTAATTTGTTCTCAGGAACACACAACCTAAAAAACACAACTAAACACAAACACCCTACGAGCAACTAAGTGAAAAAAAAAAAAAACTCCACATCTAATTAAAATGTGAGAAGAGTCTTTAGGTGTTGTGTTGAGCACACAAAGCCCCCACTGACCCACTTCAGTGTACAGGTAAGGCAAAGCAACTTCCTTTGCTGCTTTAATTAGAGCTTAATTGTGTTTCAAGCACCAAAGAGTGTTGTCTCCAGAGAGTCGCTCTGCTCTTTTTATAAATGCAGGTGAGAAATGAGCTATCCTTACATGTTTGTGGATTTTACCAGTATATCTGACTGTGCTCCTAAATGTGCATGACAGTTTGTCAGCAACCATTTGGCCTCTGCATCAGCTCTGTGACTCAAAACCTCACAAGGTTAAACTAAAAATATCACTTCCATGTTTATTTCTCATTTTTTCTATCCCTCTTTTTCCATTCGGCTTTCTTCTCTCTGTTCATCGCTCCGCATACTCATCCTCTTGATCATCTTTTCACACTGGTTCTTCTTCATGTCGTACACTCTTTCCTCTCAATCTCCTCCCACCTCCTCGGTTTCTTAGCCTCTCTGCTAATTAGCTCCTTTGCCATATACCATTTGGAGATGAGAGAACCAGCATTTAGCCAGTGACACTCGCAACAATAATCATCTCCAGTTGACTTTGCCCGACCTCTGCTTTTTAGTAAAATGAAGTGTCCTTTCACACAAAATCGAGGCTGCAATGCACACATTGACGGATGCACAGGGATGTAAACGCACATAAATATCCACATACAGAAATGTGAGTGCAAGGATGGTGTGTCAAAACACGCACACACATATGCACACACTGCTCTTGGCCTGCGCACACCACTTCACCATAATGTGGACAGACCTTCGGCCCTGAGGGCAGATGATTGTGTTAAATAGCATCACTGTCAGAGTGCAGTCCGCGCTCCACACTCACTGTTCCTGCACAGTCACACAGTGCTGGTGCAGCAGGAATATAAATGCCCCCACACTCCCAACACCCCCACCACTCCAGGCTATGTTCTACATGTTATCCTTGATATGACCTCCTGCTTTATCTGATTATGTCATCGTATGAATGGCTTGAGTGGTATGGGTTGATAAGTGTAAGCTTGACACAGAAGGAAGAAAACCGACTGCAGGGAGGGAAACTAAAGGCATGATGGTGGCTTTCAGGCTGAAAACAGCACTGTGTTTAAAAGACTCTGCAAGGAACTCTACAATGTGTGCTTCTAATATTTATTCAAGGCTGGATTTTTTGACTCTGGAAAGTTTATTTCACAAAAGCAAGAACTGCCTATGTTTTGACATTTGCAAGCTAACTGGTGAGATCAGTGCAATGCTACGGAGTACACAGTTCTGGGAATGTGATGTTGGATTGCAGAGAAGCAAAACTTGTGCCACGATCTGTGTTTTTGCTGCTGTCTTGCCAGAGCCGTGTTTAGTGGCCAAGTGGCAACCTCTGGGGCTGAGAGATGAAGCCAACACGGAAGTGCCAAGAATGCAGTTTTTCTAATGGCCACTTGAGGCTGGCTCCAGAAACCAGTCAACCCCAATAGACCCCATGTTAAAATGTCCAGCTTGACAGCAGAAATAAACATGTTCACAGCCTGGTACAAAAAAATGGTTTTGGTCTCTGTAGCTAATTCCCCCTTTCATGACAACTGCACTGGGGGTGGATTTTTATATAAATCACCCGTTTACATTTTATTAAGGCTTAAAGTTACACATATTTTTTGAGTTTTTATATTTCTGTCAACTCTCACTTTTTCTCCAATTTTCCAAATTAAATGTATATTTTTACTCCAATTCATTTCCCTTAAGCATCTTAGTAACTTACTACAAAATTGGAAAGAGAGGGAGGAAGGAAAGAGGGAGGAAGGGACCAATAGATGGATGAACGAGTGGGAGGGAAGGGAAAACTGAATTTAGTTCTTGAAATCCTTTGGGTTGTGAAAAATCCTGTTTTCATCATTCATTTAATAAAATTAAAATTACTTTTGACACTCCATCTGATATCTGTGCTTTTACTTAAAGGGGCAATAAGTGGAAATTCATCATTTCCAGACTGATGGAATTAAAAAATCGCCATGTGAAGAACTAGAGGTTTAATTTATTTAAGAGTATAGCATGACCTCACACACCCTCTCTCTGTGTTGATCTCCAGCCCATCGTTTACAAGCCGGTCCGGCTGCGTGTTCATGTACGTTCATGTGAATCGCCGCCTCCTCACTCCTCTCGGAGCCCTTGGCCCTCAGGCTATAGCTAGTGAGCAATGGCAGCGCGTATTTTTGAAGCAAAGTGGAGGAGTGGTGGTGGTGGAGACCGGAACGAAACGTTCACCTGAAGACGACCAGGATCTGACATTACCTCTAAAGAAACAACGGTCGCTGGCGAAGAAGTTGTCGGATAAAGAAAGGGACAGAACTCGGATTAACATTGGCCTTGCATTTCCAAGGTGGAGAGCACTGCAAGAGCTAAAGGGGCTACAATCTGACCCGGAGCTAGCTCTTCTTCTCCTGAACAGGTACAACATAAAGTCAAATGTCTGTTTTAATTAGTGTTACAGTAACGTTAGGCACATGTCGCCATGTCAATTCAATTAAATTTAATGTTACAATCGTAGCATGGGTTAATGTCCGGAGCTTGAGTTATTAGCGGCTCGGTCCCAGCAATGGGTCAGGCGTTACGGTTGTGTTGGGTGAGTAGCCCGGCAGCCCAGCTAACATTTGCAATTAGCATTGTAAAATGTAGCCAGGCTAAAACATCGCTCTCACCTACGGAGAAGAGTAGAAACGTTAGCGTTAGCTCCCGGTGTTAGCACTAGCCGGGACCGGCGATGGCTCGAGTGGAGTCGGCTGCCACTGGCTCCTGGAGTAACTTACAGCTATGGAGCACTTCTACCAGCTCTTCTAGTCACTGAGCCTCGCCTCCATCTCAGCAAATATATTACATTTATTACAGGTACCATCATCATTGAAGTAGGCAGGGGAATAGCTAAACACAGCAGAGACCGAGAGTGAGTGAAAGACATCGCTAACTGCTAAACTAAGTTGGCTGTTCAGGTTTTATTTCCTCACCCCTGTAGCGAGTGAATCTGCCTGTAGTGAATCCGGGGCTAACCGGTGCTTCCTCCTCAGGCTCCACTTCACTCAGCTGCCTGACAGACCCGCTGCTTCTTCACACTTTAACCTGAATAACAAACAGGAGCTAGCTGGGAGCGGCTAGCGGAGCATTAGCTGCAGCATGACCGGAGGGAAGCACAGCCAGTTAGCCTAGGTTAAAGTGGGAAGAAGCAGCGGGTTTATCGGGCAGCTGAGTGAAGCTGAGTGAAGTGGAGTCTGCAGAAGAAACCCCGGGACCGTCTGAATGTAATAATCAGTGGAGGTACTGCGGCACTCGGCTACACAGATAGCTAACGAGGCGAGTGGGGGGTGGAGAGCAGAGGTAGAGGGAGGTGTGGCTCATGACACACTTTGTTTTGGTCTACAGGGAGCGCACAACAGCGAACCTAGCGGTGAAATGATTTCGCTTTTTGCCCCTTTAAGTATGACTTTCAGGTACTTCATCCACCACTGCAACAAAATCAAGATGGTGACAGCCAAAATGCCAAACCTGAAGCTTCAAAATGGCAGCCAACAGAGCAATGGGTGACGCCATGGTAGCTACGTCCATTATTTTTACAGTTCTATGGTACTGGCACATCTGCTGTAGTCTCAAATGAATAAGACACAGTACTTCTGTTAGTCTAAATTCCTCCTAACAAATACTGGGATGCCAGTAAAGCATCAAATTCAAAATTCTTTATATGAATTTTAGGTCCTTATTTTACAGTGAACTCTGAAGAAGTTCCTTTCTGGTGTGAACACCGTTTGAACCTATCACGGGAAGCATATCATGAAAGCAGCAGCAGCAGCCTGTCGAGTGGCAGGTGACAAACTTGGACTTATGACAAAGTGAGATGCCTCCTGGAAATATGGGCTGAAGATAACTTTTCTTTGATTGGACCATGGGCTTCATGACGTACAATATCCAGGTTAGAAATTGTGTTTTTTTTCTTAGCAACTGTATGACCAATAGTCAAATGACATTTCCAACACATGGTGTTTGTTTACTGTTTCTGAACTGTTTGAGTTTTGCCTTTGTAAAAGCAAACCAGACCAGTTAAAAATTTAAACAATTCATCATTCTCGCATTAGTTCAATTCAGAAACCAGACCTTTAGGTGAGAACCTACCTTAATCAAACTCACTTCAGGGACCACAGGAACTGAGGATTTGCATAGTTTAGCAGAACATGCACATCTGCAGTAAATGCAGACACATTTGTCTGTTACACAAAAAGGTTAGCGAAGTTCTACAGTCTGTCTGCAGGCATCAGGCCTGTTCCAGCCACATTTTTCAATTGTCTGTCTTAAATGCATCAGAACAGTTACCCTTCAGTGTGATTAATAGAGCGACTTCACAGTTCATGTGTGACTCATGCTTTATGTGCGTCATTGCAACCTGAGGTGAGTTTTCACATTTTCCCTCTGACTCCTGTGTGTTGCTACAGTGACTGTTTATTGTGTTGCCAAACTGTGTTGTGAGTACACAGCTGTACTGTGAATCATGTGTAGACACTGACATAGGACTGCAGCTGCTGCTGTTGTGCTAAAGACATAGTTTTATAAGTAAAATAACCTCTAGTCAAGCAAAATGAAGTTGAGGCAAATAAATTGTCAGGGTGAAAGACAGATATTTCTTTGTTTGTTTGTGTTTTACAAAACTCCAAAAGACCAGATTGACTCAGGCAGGTTGCAAAGATTGCTAATTATTTTACTTAGTGTTTCTTTTAAGAAGTGCTACTATTGAACTGATATTTTGCAACATGAAAATAATTTATCTGCATTGATTCTTTATATCGGGTAGCCTGGAACAATCCAACTAATTAGACCTGGTTAATGAGAATTAATTAATAACAGAGGAGGGAGATTTTTCCAGGTGTGAGTTGGTATCATGAACCATTTCCTTGCAATTCTTTTCCCAGGATGTTGCAGATAAACAGCGTTATGGTCAAACTGTCTGCTTAAATTGGTGTAAAAAAGATGAATGAGGAAATCCCAGAGTGGAAACAACACAATGGAAATTTTTTAGAGTGGCACAGATGGAGCCTAAAGCAGCACAAGTTGACAGGAAGAGAGAGAAAGATGCATTGTAACAATAAAAAGCAAGATTGTCTTACCTAAAGTGGGGACAGGGAGAAACAGTGTGTGGCTGCGTTCACCAGGATTCATACTGAAGTAACCCAGATTTAGGTCGATGCATGCACATTATCTCGAGTAAACTGTAGGCAACATGACATGATTTTGGTATCGCAAGTGTTGTAGTCTGAGTGGTGTTGACCAATCACGTTTGAGTGGCAGGTCTCTTCCTCTCTACAGAGATAGCCAGGTCATTAAAACAGTAGAAACACTGAACAAAGCAGTTTCATGTTAATTTTTTAATTTAATTTTAATTTATATACTTTATTAATCCCCGAGGGGAGATTCAATTTTTCACTCTGTTGTCAATTACACACAGGTCCGAACACACACATGCACAAACTGGCAACTAAGTGGAGAGATGTCAGAGGGGGCTGCCCATGACAGGTGCTCTGAGCGGTTGGGGGGTTCGGTGCCTTGCTCAGGGGCACCTCAGCAGTGCCCAGGAGGTGAACTGGCACCTCTCCAGCTACCAGTCCACGCTCCATATTTTTGGTCCGGATGGGGACTTGAACAGGCGACCCTCTGGTTCCCATCCCTATGGACTGAGCTACTGCCGCCCTAACCTGGAAATCCAGATGCCTCGCCCCTAGCAAATTCGAATTTGCACTGCATAGGGATCTGACCCCGATGAGCAGAGCCCACTGAATCGCCATTGGACCAATCAGATCAGTCTATCTGACAGAGGTGCGCTCTGGGCAGGCGTAACATGATGACGACAGTGCTGCGCCGTAGGAGTCGAAAAGTAAACAGCCAAGATGGCAGCTGCCAAAGGACTGCGTCCATTCAATTTAGCTTTGGAAGAAACCAAGAAAGCCAACTACACTTATCTTTTTCCTTGAGAGAGGAACAGAAGACTGCCCTAGAAGCCTTCCTTTCCAGAAAGGTTGTTTTTGCCGGTTTGCCAACGGGATACGGCAAAAGCATAATACATCAGTTAGCCCCACTGGTCGGCAAACCAATGGGGCTTAGTGCAAAGAATACGTTACCTTGTTTTTTGCTCTGATTGGCCATCATGCTATCCAATTGCATGTGGCGGCATTTGAAATGCCTCAGTTAGTGCCGCTCCTTGGGTAGGAAGGGTATATCGGTGAGGGCCAAACTCAAAATCTTTCTAGATTTGAGTCTCGATTTCCGGGCAAGTTTCATGTTACAAATTAGTGTTTCTCCAACATTTTTTTCCCACTTTCCCACCAAATGCTGTTGTGTGCCCACCCTTTTCTCTGATAACTTAATCAATCAATCAATAAATTTTATTTATAAAGCCCAATATCACAAATCACAATTTGCCTCACAGGGCTTTACAGTATACGACATCCCTCTGTACTTATGACCCTCACAGCGGATAAGGAAAAACTCCCCAAAAAAACCCCTTTAACAGGGAAAAAAACGGTACAAACCTCAGGAAGAGCAACTGAGGAGGGATCCCTCTTCCAGGACGGACAGACGTGCAATAGATGTCGTACAGAACAGATCAGCATAATAAATTAACAGTAATCCGTATGACACAATGAGACAGAGAGAGAGAGAGAGAGAGAGAGAGAGAGAGAGAGAGAGAGATGCAGGACAGACAGTAATGACATTAGCTTACAACAACATTAATGAAAGTAATAATATTATAGTTATAGTTCTGGCTACTGTGGTACAATATGTTGAAAGTATATATTAATATCTGGCAGTATACATGTGTGACAATAGTCATATGTGTATAATAACAGTAGAAGTATGATTAATGACTAATGATGGCAGCAGCAGCAGGAGGCATCTGGGGGGACCACAGCAGCAGCACAACCACACACGTCACGCTGTCCAGGCACCGCTGCAATATGAGTTAATCTGAGAGACAGTGGAGCACAAAGGCTCCGGAGAAGAAGCCGAGTTAGTGACATCCAGAATGGCCGAGTTAGCAAGATGCAGTAATAGAATACGAGAGAGAGAGAGAGAGAGAGAGAGAGAGAGAAGGAGAGAAGGTGCCCGGTGTATTATAGGGGGTCCTCCGGCAGACTAGGCCTAAGTCAGCCTAACTAGGGGCTGGTACAGGGCAAGCCTGAGCCAGCCCTAACTATAAGCTTTATCAAAGAGGAAAGTCTTAAGTCTAGTCTTAAATGTGGAGATGGTGTCTGCCTCCCGGACCGTAACAGGAAGATGATTCCACAGGAGAGGAGCCTGATAGCTGAAGGCTCTGGCTCCTGATCTACTTTTGGAGACTTTAGGGACCACGAGTAACCCTGCGTTCTCAGAGCGCAGTGTTCTGGTGGGATAATATGGCACTATGAGCTCTCTAAGATATGACGGAGCTTGACCATTTAGAGCTTTAGAAGTTAACAGTAGGATTTTAAATTCAATTCTGGATTTTACAGGGGGCCAGTGCAGAGAAGCTAAAACAGGAGAAATATGATCTCGTTTCTTAGTTCCTGTTAGTACACATGCTGCTGCATTCTGAATTAGCTGGAGAGTTTTTAAGGACTTACTAGAGCTACCTGATAATAGAGAGTTACAGTAATCCAGCCTAGAGGTAACAAAAGCGTGGACTAATTTTTCTGCAACATGTACCTTTTTTCTGATCCAGGCGATCAAGAGGTTTTTTTTTTGGGTTTTTTTTTACCCTGAGCTGAATTATTTGTAAAGGTCTCCTCTCCCCAAATCTAACAGACCAGTGATTTCAGCTGCTAAAAACACTGAATAAAACAGTTTCACAACCCCACCGTCACAAATCAGTGTTCCGCTGGTTGGCATGTCACAGATGGGACGCTCACCTGACGCCTGCTATTTGTGCTTGCCTTTTTTCTCTCTTATAACTTAAGACCCAGATGTTCAGGAGGTTTTCACCAGGAGACAGGGAGACGCTGCTTTACAAATAGGCTTCTAACTATGGTGTCCCACACAAAAATGTAAACGGTCCTATCTAGAGCCAGTGTTTGGTTTGTTTGTTCTGGGCTACTGTAGAAACAAGGTGGTAAACCTGGTGATAGCCATAGATGCTCATAATACATCTGGTTATCGTGTAATCTGGTAACAGTAGGAGGTAACTTCTTGTCAGTTAGTATTAATACAACCTAACACCCAATAAGCAGGCTGCTTTATCATGCTTGAAAATGAGAAACTGTGATACCTCTAGAGAATAAAAATGTGAGTGTATGCATGTGTGTTTTGGTTAGCATAACAGCATAGCATAGAGCACAAGATCATGACATGAACAGCAAGAGAGGCAGAAGCCTGAACACATAATCATTTACAGGGTTAAAGGGAGAGGGGTACTACCCCGAGAGATAGCAAGATAAGGGGAAGATGAAATATTTACATGACAGAACTAGGTAGGTTTATCTAACTCTGAAAAATAGATGAGTTCTCCAAGGAGCTTCCAGGGTCTGTCCATTTACCAAGAACATACCAGGAGTCCTATTTAATAAACCGTGCAGGGATTCAGGACCAGTTAACTTATCACAAAAGGCCAAAACAGCATTGGGCTTAGCAAGAATTATGGAGCAATAAGAATTACAACCGGTTAAGGTTAAACAAGCACAGACAAGCCTCTTGAATTCTCATAATTAAGCATAAATAATGCAAACCCCCTTGATACGCATATCCAATAAAAGCTTTTGTAGGTAATTTGCTTTTAAGAAAACTGTTTTAGATCATTGGACAAAAAAGTGCACAAGAGTGAAGCCTGAACATTAACGTGCTGCCACAGAAGGTGCGAGCACTTCAAAGACATCCTTTAGCTTTGGCTCTGACATTTTACGTCGGTTGAGTCACACAAGGTTTTTAAAGAGCAACAGTTGGCGTCAATATTGTATCGTATGCTAAAACTAGCACCTGTCGAACATCAGTCAAGCTGTATTCTGCACTGAACAACAAATCTGTGGAAAATGTGTTCATCTTATTCATTTTGTATTGCATTCTGTTGCAGATTAACCTTTCTTTGCATCTATTTATTTGCATTTTGGTGAACCTGTACAATGAAATGTCATGCAGTGTTAGCTTCTTGCAGTTCCTGTTTGCACTGTTACTATGTATACACAGACAACAATTCATCATCAACCACTGCTTATTAAAGGAGAATTAAATGAGCCATTAAGCTCTTACAGCAATGCCCTAACTTCACATTTATACAGGCTAAAAGGATACATAATATATGATAACAACTGCAATAAAACTATTTGAAAAAATGTTTATAAAAATTAAAAACTGTAAAATGCCAAAAAAAAAGCCATCCAACCTTCTCCAACATTCTAATATATCTGCATCTAGTGATTTCAGTGTGGATGGGGTTGTGTGCATAAACAAAATATCACCATAATCTGAGACTGGTATTCTATTTTCCAAAAAGAAGCATGACCCAATCCTGTACAGTGTGCCTAATTTAATTCTCACCTTCTTAGATGCCCAGACATTTGTAATCTGTAATGCATTCAATTTGGGCCTTATTTAGGGAACTGGAGCAGGATGCATTACAAGCACACTTTCTTGACCTTGTAAATAGCATGAATTTAGTCTTGGTCTTATTTTTAGAAAATTGAGAATTTTCAAGGATTTCTGCACACAGTCAAATGTACATTGGAGGTTGGATAGTGTTTGCTCCATAGATAGTGGACATGCATAAAGAATTGTATCATCTGTGCGAAAATATGCTTTGCAGATTTCTACTAATGCACAGATATTCATATAAAGTGTAAACAACAGTGGGCCTAAAATTGAACCTTGTTGCATACTATTTTTTAATCTTGAAAACTCTGAATAACGTCCTGCAGCATTCATGCACTGTGTTCTATCAGAGAGGAAATGTTGAGACCATTAAAAGGATGCTTCACCAAAACCAAAAAGGCCAACTTATCTAGAAGTACTCTGTGATTAACAGTGTTAAAGCCTTTGGCAATTACTCTGATTACTTTTGATACTGAAACAAATGTCTGAATCTGATGATCATGAAGCATAATCTTAAGTTGTTTGTCCCTACTGAAAGATTTCTAACTAGATTGAGCGAAGTAAGGGAGAAAGATGGAATAATGCACCAGTACTGTTTATCAGGGCACCCCATGACCCCAGGGTCAATGTACTGACCATGAACAGTGTTTATTCTTTCACTTGAGTTCTAGATAGTTAGATAATCAGTGTCACGAAGCACTGAAGCTATTTGGCCAGCTCAGGCAATCAGAGAAAGTTAATTTTATATAATATATTGGATGCTGTTTGACATAACTCCTCAGTGAATGCGCAACACATTAAAGAGCAACAGTTATGCAAGAAATAGTATCAACTAAAGAAGAATGCTAATGTTGCATTACAGAGGGGACATTATGCAAATACTACATAACAAATAAACACAGTATGTAAATGTGATTTTATACTTAGCGGTACATTATCATCAGTGTTCTTTGGGGTAAGTGTATTATGCGGAAAGCAGGAAGGTAGATCAAAGTGTGACATTGGGGTTAATTATCAACCTCCGCCTATTACAGACTCGACTTTTGAACTGCATCTATTATTCCTCTAGTAAGGTAAACAGGAACTTCTTGCACCCCCAAATTACCTCAGATCAAACTAGTGTATAAACTGTTTATGGACTGACCTTCTTTATTTGTTTGTAGTTAATAACTGTAGTAACTTTATGATGGATTCAGTCCAGCCTCCAACCCTCTTACCCTGTAGTGCTATTTATCAGTCTAGAGTGTTGTGGTTGCCGAGTGTTGAAAATATTAGCTATAGAGATGTCTGCCTTCTCTCCCACAAAATGGAACTACATGACACTCAGTTTGTAGAGCTTAAAGTGCCAAAAAAATATATCTGAAAACTTTAACCTCTCTTTCAAGAAACCATGACTCAGTTACACAAGATAATCCACAGACCTTGTTGTGAGTAGTTTCATGAAGAACCTATTTCCTTTGGCACTACACCTCTCCAACCGTATCAATGTGCAGAAGGAGGTGAGCATCTACTGCCAGTGTAACACCTGTGGGAGATTTTGGACCCAAGTGTTGAAAAGTGCTCTCCAACATCATCATATAAACATCAAATGAGAGAATATCTTTGGAAGAATGGTGCTCATACCCCCAGTAAGGCTCCAGAGACTTGTAGAGTCAATGATCAAGTGCACTAAAGCTGCCCTGAGGTATGTGGTGGCCCAACACCTTACTAGGACACATTATGTTGGTTTTTCCTTTAATATGTCATTACCCATAACTTCCTCTTTCACAACAAATTCAATCAAGTCAATTTTGAAGAATGCATTGAATAAAGTTGTCATTGATGTAGCCAAAAAAGGTCTCTACATGTTCAGGGTTAGGCACTGAACTCGGTAGTGTGCCGTGAAGTACCCTGAAGCCTGGAAGCCAGTAGCAGAGCTCCAAGGCTGGCGCCGTGGAGCTGCTGGGCTTCACTTCAGACAGGAGGCAGAAGTGTCCTGAAGCTGAAAAGCTGACCACAGAGTACCACATTTTTGTCATCACACTGAAAGTACCAAACAAAATGAACCGTTGGGTAGTGGTACCAAATTCGAGGTACCAGAACCAGTACCAGTATCAGTTCAAATGTGAACAGTATTCAACTTTATACAGTATATGTATACAAAAACTTTTTTTCCAAAGACATTTTGGGTGGTACAGTGGTGCAGTGGTTAGCATTGTCACCTCACAGCAAGAGGGCTCCTGGTTCGAACCCAGAGGGGGGGGGTTTGAACCCTGGGGTGGGGGAGCCCTTCTGTGCGAAGTTTACATGTTCTCCCAGTGTCAGCGTGGGTTTTCTCCAAGTACACAAAGTAGGGTAGAGCACGCACATCCAAAGTATCACAGGTGCAGGACCAACAAGCAAACAGACTTTTAAAAGTCTGCACACTGTTATAGCTCCTCAAATGTTTATTGTAAGGATCGACGTTTCGATCAACATAGATCTTCGTCAGGATAAAAGACAAAGAACACACCTTGCTCATATAGGTTATTGGTCCCACCCCCCAGTCAAGCCAGGGATGCTGCTCAGGTGAGGCAACCCAAAAAACACATACACATCAATATAATCTAAGGCTGTTGTTGGGAAAAGAAAAAATAGGGAACTGAGTAGGTTGATAGGAAAAACAATAAACATAAATACAAATAAACAGCAAATTTTCAACAAATGTTCCCAAGAAAAATATTTAAAGAACTATTTAGAATTCTTTGAAAGAAGTCACACAATCACAATAAATAAACTGTGTACACAATTAAATACATTGGATCCATTAAATATTCACATTAAGTTAATATAGAAGTGTGCATGTAGAGGAACTGAAAGCCTTAAAAAGGACCACACACATTTTTTTTTCATTTTATGGGTCCCTTACAATATAAATATAGAGAGACAACAATCAGGAAAACAGGTACTCCAGCTTCCTCCCACAGTCCAAAGACATGCAGGTTAACTGGTGATGCTAGGTGTCCGTAGGTGTGAATGTAGCGTGAATGGTTGTCTGTCTATGTGTCAGCCCTGCAATAGTCTGGAGACCTATCTAGGGTGTACCCCACCTCTTGCCCAATGTCAGCTGGGATAGGCTCCATCCTGTTATAACAGGATAAGCAGTTACGGAAAATGAATGAACAGAAAGTACCCAAAAAAGGTCACGTTGGGTACTGGTACCAAATTCAAGGTACCAGAACCAGCAGTGGGGTTCAAATGTGGACAGTATTCAACCTTGCATATGTTTACAGAGACATTTTCGAAGGGATTGGTCACCAGAAATGTGGTTTTACTGTACTTAGTGAAAACATTTCCCTCATTTAGATTACTGCACACACTGAAACAACTTTTTCGATAAGTAAAGGCTACAAAAATATTCGAATGAAGCCTAAAAATACACTGCATAGCTGTTACATCTGTCTGCACTTTTAATTTCAAAAGGCACATCTGCTTTAGCAGAACCCTTAATGATCTGTTCTGTGCTTTCATTCGCTCCAAAATGCAAGTTTGAGCATCAAAAAAACAGTTGAGAACGGCTGCAGAAAGTGTAGTGTAGTCCTTATGAATAATATAGAGAATTTGACAGTAGCTTATCTAGTCATATCCTGCACTTTTACATTGTCAACCAATTAGACAGCCACTGTGTCTGCGCCGCCTGTAAGAATCCTTCCTCTCCTCAGTGTGTCCTCTGCTTGAATATCTTCACTTTTAAATATCTTTTCCTTGTCCCCCCGCATGCAAAATAAGCCATTAGCCCGGAGATAGAGCGTAATTACCAGCAGAGAAAGTGCCTAAATTGACATTCTCACCGCCTCTCGGCTTGGAAAGGTCCTCCTAAGAGGCTTACAGCATGACAAACCTGCTGCGTTAATAGGTTAATACTTAAGCCCTCCCTGCTGCCTTCACTTCCTCTACACTTTCATGTATTTGTTGTGAACGCACTCAGTCATTTTCCCCCCGTTTCTTAACACTTCCCCTTTTTTTTCATCCTGGCTTTCATAATGCAGTGCCCTATGTGCTGCTTTTTTGTCTCTGGTTAATTAAACATTTAACTAACACATTGTTTTCTTTCTCTCCCTCGCCTTCTTCTTCTCGCCTGGCTTTTATTTTTTTTCATGGCTCCCTCATTACTTTGTCTTCCTCTTGCCTCTCTCTCTGTGTCGTCTTTGATTTCAGCCCTGCGGCGAACTGGCGAGTCGTCGCCATCCTCGAATGGATAATTAGAATTACACCGCGGCACTGTATAATTGTAGACGTGTTTCATATATGATTAATGTACCGCAGAGCTGCTTCCGTAACACTCACACGCGCAAATATTCACACAAACACATTCTTGACTTTGGATTTCCATACACCTTTTGCCAAACTATTCCTACTATTTTTTCCTGTGTCTCTTGTCATTTTTCTCACTGTTCTTTTCCCTGTGAGGATAGACTTTACCCCTCCTTAGCACACTCACTCACTCACTCATACACACACACACACACACACACACACACACACACACACACACACACATATATAGATATATATTCCATCACCTGCATTGCTTTGCCTTGTCTCAACCTCTCAATCTCCCCTCAGAGTTTCTCCATTGAGAATAAGCTGCTTCGCTAACACACATAAGAACACACACTCTTGCATGCATGTGCGCACTTACACAGACATACACAAATGGTTGCTGTCACTGTTTACCAATTGTCTCTTCTGCGCCTACGCTGTCTTCCTCCGTCTCATCCTACCAGAGTTATTCCCAGACTTCTCCTCTCCTAAGAGGATGCACATCCACACACACATTCAAGCACAGACTCACACAAAACCCCTGTTGATGGATTGGCTACCCACATCTTCTGTCCCTCATCTCCCCCTCCCTGCTTGTCCCTCCTCCAGCTCCTCTTCCCAGATAAGGACTTACAACCGCCCGGCCTCCTCAGACCCTTGTCTCAATAATGTGATATCCGTGTTTTGTGGCACTGTAGCCCCTCTGCAACCGCGGAGGAAGCCATCATGCTTCAGAAACCATTACAGCATGTTCGCCACTCTTATATGTAACCCCTCGCTTTGCTCCGCTGAGGGCAGTAATGGCAAAAGAGTATTCCAGAGGCAGCTTGTAGTTCTTAGAGACAGCCGAGCTTCCGGACGTGTACACTGGAACATGTGGAGTAACTTCCACCATGGGACCTGCGTTTTAGTTCCATTGCATCAAACAATGTGCTTCTGTTTTTACACAGTTCTTCAGTCATGGACCTTCTGAGGCTTGTGATTTAGTCATGGCTAATGCTAACTCCCTTGTGTGCTCTTAGAACACAGCAAACGTGAATCTGCAGATGAACATACAGTCGCCAGCTACTTATTTTATTTTTCATTTTTTTAACCTGAGAATGACAGGTTTCACTGTCCCAGGCCTCCAGCATGTGTCAACCAATCAGCAATGCAGCTTTCAGAGAGCATCACGATGCTAAATCAAACCCAGGTTGTTGCCGTGATGGGTTACGGTATTTCTGTGCCAGCCATCTCCATCAAAACACCACCACATCATACAAAATGATAATTTTGTAAGCCCCAGATTTCAACTAAAAACACACCAATATAATTATGGTAATGTTTGATCCATAAAAAACTCCATATAGCACTGCCAAAGTCTGCTGATGTTCATGAAAATGCAGGCACTTGGAAAAGCTTGTGGAGCTGAACAGGAGGCAGGGCAAGATGTCACCATCAATTATTTTGAGATAAAAGGAAATAAATGACCTCTGGCTGGTGTGATTAGACCACCCTACTGCCCTTTTCACAAAGCGTCATTACATGGTGATTTGGATGAGTGGAACACCCAGGATCTCCAGTGTTGTGTTTCAGCCTAGTACTACAACTTGCTGGCTATGAACCATGAGGTGTATGAAAAAGGCTAACAGCTGCGTATTTTCAGGTTTTGACCACACTTTTTACATACCCAACACTACCAGTGACAATCACCATGTTATTATTATTACAGAATTATTATTATTATTATTATTATAACAGAAATGTTTAAACAAGGTTTAAAAAAGGTTTCGCACTATGGTTAATGTGGTTGGTTTCAGGCACAAAACCACTTGGTGATTGTCATAGTTGGGAAAAGATCTTAAAATACCCACTTTTAGGGGCACCGTCCTGGCTGGTAACATAGCAATGTCCCTACTGCTTTTCATGGCACTATCCAGACAGGAAATGTAGTGATGTCTGGGTAAAAAAACAACCACTTCTTAAGGTACTATCCAGGTTGGAAACACAGCAATGTCTTGGTTAAAAACAACTGCTTTATCTTTTCAAAAGCAATCTTGTGGCACTATCCCAGCAGGAAATGCAGCAATGTCTCTGTCAAAACCAACTACTTTCTTGGCTCTATTCTGGCTAGAAACTCAGTGGTCTCTGTAAAAACCAGCTGCTTTATTAGTATAAAACAATCACTTTTTGTGGCACTACATTGGCAGGAATCTCAGTGGTGTCTCAGTAAGTATAAACTGCTTTATCTGTAAAACAACTGCTTTTTATGGTACTATCCAGGCCGGAAACACAGCGATGTCTTGGTTAAAAACAACTGCTTTATCTTTTCAAAAGCAATTGCTTCTTGTGGCACTATCCCGGCAGGAAATGCAGCAATGTCTCTGTCAAAAACAACTACTTTTCTTTGCTCTATTCTGGCTAGAAACTCAGTGGTCTTGCTAAAAACCAGCTGTTTTATTAGTATAAAACAATTACTTTTCTTGGCAATATTTTGGAAGGAAACGCAGTGATGTGTCAGTAAACATCAAATGCTTTATTGGCCAAAACTAAATTTCTTCTTTCTCAAGAAAAGAAAGGTCTTCCTGGGCCGACTCTCACTTTAAGATTGGAGAAAAAAACGCCCCGGCTGCTTGTATTTCTTTCAACCAGACACAATTGTTCTGGGCGGTGCCACGGCAACGGTGCGCTTGCAAAAATATTGCTGGGGGGAAACAGGTTTTGGTGTAACACGGCCACAAAAATATCGCCTACAGGACACGAACCATGGCAGAAAAATGGCTACATCCCCGCAAGATCAAACACTGCAAAAGTTAGTAAAGGACGTGTTGAAAACGGTTGAAAAGCCCAATGAGAGGCTGATCTATGCAGCGAACCTCCGACCACTCAGACTACAGCCACACTAACCTAAAAAACAACTTCTTCTCATGGTACTGTCCTGCAGGAAATGCAGTAATGTCTCGGTAAAAAACAACTGCTTTTATGGCACTATCCAGACAGGAAATTAAGTAATGTCTTGGTGAAAAACAACCACTTCACATTGTACTGTCCCAGCAGGAGACGCAGCAATCTCTGTTAAAAACAACCACTTTTCTTGGCTCTATTCTGGCAAGAAACTCAATGGTTTTGGTAACAACCACCCTCTTTATTAGTATAAAACAATCACTTTTTGTGGCACTATTCTGGTAGGAAACGTAGTAATGCCTCAGTAAATATTATCTGCTTTATCGATAAAAAACAATTGCAATTCATGGCACTATCCCGGCAGGAAACATAGTTACATCCCCGTAAAAAAACTACATCTTCCCTTGGCAACATCCCACCTGGAAACACAGCAATATATCGGTAAAAACCAACAGCTTTATTTGTAAAAAACAACTGCTTCTCATGGAACTATCCTGGCTCAAACAGTGATGTTTCTGTAAAAAACAACCACTTCATTGACACTATCCCGGTAGGAAATGCAGCAATGTCTCAGCAAAAAACAACCGTTTACTTGTTACACTATTCTTGGTTAGAACACAGTGACAGGTAGCTAAAAAGCTCTCGCTTAAAAAAATCCACCTTTGTTGTTTGTTGGTCTTTAATAGTAGTCTACAGTGTCTGCAGCAATGACAGAGTCAGCTCATCTTTAGAAACGTTACATTGATGCATATACGTATATACGATACATATGAAATGCATGCAACATATTCGTGCTTTGCAGAAACATACAAACGTACATTTTCCTCTCACAACTGGGCTTATCTGTGATGTAAAATTACAAAGTAGACCTTGTTTAAAACCATGCAAAAGTACCTTCATATGTTTGCATGCTACCCAGTTAGCAAACAGCTATTCTGACTCATTTAGGCCTTGAAGCATCATTTTGGTACCAAGCACTGTTTGCACAGTTGAGTTGGGTGACGCCAACCTCAAAGCTCATCAGGATATAAAAGCAATAATACATTACAATGCATTAGCACATCCTGTGGGTTCATTTCAGTTTTAATGCAGTAGCGGCCATCCCTCGACCGCTGCATATCTTTCAAACATTTATTCTCATACATTTATTCTTTTTTTAATCAATGGCCATTAGTTTATGGTTGCTATGTGGGACAGTCAGATGCTCACTCTGGGATTAATTAAGTTTTTCTCATCTCATGTCTTCCATGTGAGGGCAGCCCCTTCTGCCTTTTCATTGTCAGATGATACCCAGCAGAAGTGAATATTTTTAATGAAAAAGTCATGCCTCCTGATCAGCAGCACATGCGTGAGCAACTGAGCAACTATTACTTCAGGAGTGTACCGTACTAATAGTGGAGCGGAGAGTCTCTGGCTGCAGAGAAGCATGAAGGCAGTAACAAATATGGTATGAAGTGCATGTTGAGTTAATTAAAAAAAAAAAAGCCCTCAGGATTTTCTGGCAGCTGTCAGAAGCAAGGTGCTCCCTGAAGTGACCCTTACATGCTGCATTGTTTGTTTCATATACTTTAATATCTCGTAGCCTATAGCTACAATAATTTGATGTGTGCTTTTGACAGCGCCTATACATTTCAGGAAATACAAACTGCAGTTGTGTTGCATACTAACTGAACAAATTATGTTTTTCAATTATATTTAGACATTTACATAAGAGGCGATGGTGTTACTATTGCTTTACATTGCTGCTTACTACTCACCCATCCTAGTAATGTTACCCTGATATGATAGTAATCGTACTACTTGAGATAGCATATCAGTATCGCTTTACATCTGCAAATGCTTCATCCTTACTATATGAACTGAAATGATATCCAATATTAAAATACAATTTAAATTTCTGCTCCACAAAGACTTAAATGTCATTGTGACCTTCAGAGCATTAATATGGCAGCAATCACTATTCACTATGTGAAGATATAGAGGAGTGATGTCATTGTGAGCAGAGAATGAAGCCTCACTCCCTTTTTCTGTATTGTAATCCAAATTTCTCTGTGGTTTGTTGTGGTAACCCCTCTGCCTATGGTCTTCTATGCTATGGCACGTCTTTATTCACAGGCTGAATCCCATAGATCTTCAGCAGTTGTCTTACTTTCCAAACACGCTTCATGTTTAGAATTATTCACAAGACAGGATTATCTGGAGAGAATGGATGTTTTCTTAGCGTTCACTCACTCAGGCTGTTGTTATGCACTGTTCCTGAGTATACCTACGACAAGTGATGCACCGCAATTCGTACATAACACACGTTATTATGAGCCAGTATTTTGTGTATAGCCATGTATAAGGCTGCAATCGATTGATCAGTGTGCCAATGGGGGAAAAGAAGGAAGTAGTCCATGTAATCACACAGGTTGGTGTGGTGGATGGGACAGCAACAAAAGACTTTGCCCCTAGAGACCGGTGTTCGGAACGGTTTGAAACCAAGTGAACATTGAGTTATTTTAAGGTCATTGTCACCATGTTTCTTTTCCTGAACCTACCCTACGTAACTTTACTTGCCTAAACCAACCTCTGTAATTTTACATTAAGTACGTCACGTCATTTGTGGGGTGCCAATGTGTTAAATATCATACGCACTGTCGTATGCAGATACGTCGAATGACAGTTGTTACAGTCTCCGGACCTTAGTACATTTATTTTCTGTGTTTAATGTGCTGTGCACGTCACTGTGGGGGTTATTTGGCCAGCACCTGTCGATCAGTTACATGTGTCTAATTGTCTGCTTTTCTGGAGGGAATCCCCAGCGAACCATGCCTCCAGCCCACCCTCCTCTGCTGCTGTTCAGTGGCCCCCTCGCTGTCGTCATCGGTTCCGGCCAAGCCTCTCGTCCGAACCTTTAAAAGCTGCACGGAGTCAACGGCAATGGCGGCTGTGATTTAATCTGAGCAGTCCGCCTCACTCCGTTTGTGTTTTCGATTGCTGTAATCTGTTAGCTGTTGTGAGTATCTGGGGAATCTGAGGGCTTTAGGACAGCTTCGTAGCCTAGCCACATATCCTTTTGCACACACATGTAGATTGTTTCCTGTATAGTTCACTAGATTTATGGGTGTCGGTCCGAGTGTTGTTTGTTTGACAGGTAAGTCATAGAGCAGACAGGCAGAGATGTTTTGGTTTTGTTTATCTGGGTGGCCTTCCGCCACCGTTAGTTAGCTGGGGTGTTTATTTTTTTGGTGACAGGTCAGAGTTTTGTTTTAATCGTTTTATGATTTGCCGTCACCCGCAGCCCTTCCCAGTGTTTGTTATACTACAAATGTAATTCTCCGCTGAGGCTCCTCTCCTGAGGCCCAGTTTCCGGGTTGTATTGCAGAGCCTGTGATCGTGTTTTCTTTTTGTGTGCCGCTTTCTATAAAAGCGTAGCTTGTATTGTTATTTTATACTGTGTATGAATAAACGGCAGCTTGCCTTATTCAATTTACTTTCATTGTCTGGTTTTATGTTGCTTCCCTTACCCCTAGACTCATACTGGGTTGTAACACAGTAATAATAAATAGGCCTCTGTGCCTTTTCTAGGCCTACACAGAAAGCCTCTTCCACGCACCCACATGAAGAGCCTTAAGGCACAGAGCACACACCTCCCTGCCCTTCCATGTGTCTACATGTAAAGCCTAAGGCAAGGAGAGCAGCAGCAAAAAAAAACAAAAATGACATTAATAAGTCAGACATGAAAAGGAGGAGGCAGGTTGCAGAGGAAGCAGCAACAGTAGGCAGGCCAGAGCAGTTTAAAAAGGGTGCTCTGAATGAGATTCACCAATCGGTTGCATACGAAGGAATCATGTGGTGTGAATCAGCTGACTCCCCTTCCATCAATCAGCTGCTCCATCAGTTGATTGGGCTGTTTGAGATCAATCAATCAATCAATTTTATTTATAAAGCCCAATATCACAAATCACAATTTGCCTCACAGGGCTTTACAGCATACGACATCCCTCTGTCCTTAGGACCCTCGCAGCAGATAAGGAAAAACTCCCCAAAAAAACCCTTTAAAGGTTCATTCTCACTGCCGCGATGCGGAAATGCAGGATGGATTTGCGGAATATCCGTGCAGCGCTTTTCCACGCTCAAACCATACACACAGGCGCGGCACGGACGTGGTGCAGAATGTCGCATTGTTGTGTTCCAAGTCCATGCTGCGTGAACGGGTGTGGGTGAACATGGACGAGAGTAGCAGCAGAAACTTTTTTCACTGCACGAAAGTTTCGCCCCGGTGTGCAAACTTCCATAAGAACCCATGAAATCAACTTTTATATTTTTCCGTGGGAATAATCTGCGCGGATATTCGCCCTCAGTGAGAATGGACTTTAATGGGGATCCCTGAGGAGGAGGGATCCCTCTTCCAGGACGGACAGACGTGCAATAGATGTCGTACAGAACAAGATCAGCTGGTGTAGCTGGGATGTGAGCTGAGCTTGACATCGTGTCCTGCCTGAACTAACACTATGCTCAATGTTTGTTGTCTACAGCTACTTTCCTCCTTATGACAACTGCATGGAGGGTGAATTATATTTTCATAACTCACCCATGTACAGTTTGTTAAGGCTTTAAGTGAAGCATAATTAAGGCCGGAGCTTCCTTGAGTTACAGGCTGTCTGCCAATAGTGCCCTTGGCTTCTCAGTCAGATCCACCTCTAGCTCCTCCACAAATACGGTCACTTCTGGCCCCAAAAGCACAAGCTGACCATGGCCGAAATGCAGAATTCAAGGCTTCATAACAGGAGTCCCAAACCGATCGGTGACATCACGGTAGCTACGTCCATTACTTTGACAGTCAGTTAGTAAGTAAAACCATGAAAAATACATATATATGATGTTCTCTTTTAAAAATATATTCTACCTTAACTTGCTGAAGTTGTCTCAGTGCATTATTCATACCTGAGATCAAATGGCTCAGCTCTCACCTGGCCAGCTGTCTAACCTAAAGCAGTCACTTTTCCAAGGAAGGAGGATTTTCACCCTTCCAAGTAGCACTCAGAGACATGCTAATGTTCTGGATGTGAAGGATTTCACTTGGCTGGGTTAAGATTTCTCCTATCACTTCAAACAACATTACTCAGAGATCTTTATTTACAGGCTTGACTCCAACAGGTAACAGCAGTTATCTTAATGACTTAAAGTGCCTCAACCTTTTTTTTTCCTCCCAGAAGACAGCAACATATGTCGACATGACTCAGTTTCTTTGAGGAGTTGTGGCCAACAGCATGTGTGATAAACATCGTTCCAGCTTCTTTTACTTTCTGACATGGCTGTGTGTGATTTTTTTAATTTTTTGGTTACCGTAAACTGGCTTTAAAGTAAAAAGTTGTACTTTTTTCTCTACAAATAGTAAGCTTCAAACATGTAGCACTTTTAGAGTGAAACAATTCATCTCTGTCTAAGATTTGTATTGTGTTAAGGCTCAGTTCTTCTGTCTTTATTCTGCACTGACTGTGTTGTTTACAGGCTTGTGAGTATACATGTGTGTATGCCTCTGTGTGCACGCCGCTATGACCGAGGCCTAAACCCAAACCAATCAAACTCTACTCTGTATTATAACCCTCTTAAATCCCTGTTATTCCACAGGATTACAAGGACATGTGTCAAAAGACTGGGATGGCAAATGACAGCAGCGTCTGCCTCGCATTGTAAAAATCCCACTATGCTTAGCCAAGACTCAAGTGGCTATCTCTCTCTGCCCACACTCAGCCCAACAACATGCCATTAGCTCAGCTCTGATTCAAGAGCGGTTGCCAGACAGACGATAATCATCCATGGAGAGGCCAACAGGAAATTGGCTTGATGGGAATTATGCACTCAAGGGGTCATTAATGACGCGAGTCACGTTTCTGTGCGCAGACAAGATGAGGAGATGAGCAGTGACTTGGGGCTCACTAGGACTCATTTAGTTCAGATGTGCAGCAGTTAACATGTGAAAGCAGGCTCTATACACTATGAGAAACATGTCTATGCACACAGTAGTGCCGGACGTCCTTCTGCTTATTTCTCACACTACCTGCAGTTTCACCAGCTGGCCACAGATCTACTCTACAAACCTTACAAGATTACCAAGATGGAAACAGACAGTAAAGACATTAGGTAAAAAGCTTTTCAAGTGCAATTTTCCTGAACTGGATCAAGAGCACAAATGCATCCATCCTCAGTAATTCTCTATCCTTGATCAATGCGTTTTGGGTCCTTTCCTATTCTGGTAGCTAATCAGGTTCTCTCTACATCACACGTGTGAATCATTTCCTGATTAGATGACCAGCAAGCTCCGGTCCTGAGGACAGGGACAGCTGGTTACTTCTTATCTTCCTGTTATGTCTGCGTCTATGTGTGGCTGTTGTACATCTGGTTGTCCTTTCACAGATACTATTCAGACTATTCATCTTGTGTTCTTGTTTATTCTTTTCCCATTTTTGTGTGTATTTATACTCTGAGAAACAAAATATATCTAAATAAGGGCTGTAGATATCAATTAGGCTTTCTGGAAAACTTTGGTACATTAAAATGTTTATTGATTTGCATTGTTCCAGTCAAAAAAATCCAAACCAATTATACACAAGTATAACATGATTGCTTCGAGAAGGGTTTCAACTACAAAGGCATAGACTCACTCAGTAGGGTTGGAAAGACTAACTGGGTGGACAGCCACATGGTTTGAGTCAACTGACTGAGCCATAGAAAAATACATATAGCTATATAAGGGAAAGGTTTTCTCTCAAGGCAAACTTTGAGCATTTATTTAAAGTAATCCAAGCTTGATGTTTTTGCTTTCAGATGGTAGGTACACTAAATGCACGCACTGAAGACAACTGTCAGAGACAAAAAACGACCTTGGTTGTTTTTTAGCAACCTCTTATTGCTTTTTCAGCAGCTTTTGTGCCAGTGAACATTGGCGCCTTTTAGCGACCTAGTGCCGATTTTGTGCCATTTAAAGTTGGTGTTTTTTAACACCCTGTTGCTGCTTTTCCAGCGGCTTTAAGCAAAACATTCTCACTCCAACCTCTTCACATATCAACGTTTGGTCATGACTTTCCAAATAACACATGAAGGATCTCAACCTCAGAGGCCCTTTGAGGTAAGAACTGGTTGGAACTTTCAACAATAAAGTGCTTGACTGCTTGATGGCTTTTGATATGCTTTTTCTCCTCTGTGCCTGAACTTTTCCTTTCTTCCGCCATTGTTTTCATCTTCAAAAGCACCTTAAGATTTTCTGGACTTAACACGCGGAAACTGACTGAGCCCTTTGCATTGCATTTTAAGCGTTCAGAAGATGTCTGTTCCTTTTCATGTCTGTTCCTTTTCATGTCTGAGTCCATAATTACCATGACTACTGGCTGTGTAATTCACTTATCGGCAATTGTGCATGCAGCTGTTAAACCATTTAAATCGGTCATAGACAGCAGACACATATACATACGGTGGATTTTGAAAACAAATTACGTTGGTAATGTTGAAAATTGACTCTAAGCTACTTCTCTTGACTGTCTCTGATGGAGCAAACCTCAGGCATACAAAAACATTTGTATGTACAATATGTCTGCAGATGATTATTTTCGTCATAAGTATTGTGTTTTTTAATTAATGATTTTGTTTTTAAGGAATGCTGACATTTTGCATGAAGAGTACAAACCACTGAGGGGATCAGGTGATGCTAGCAAATTAGGAATCAAATTAAGAAAATAGTTAAATTGTGTAAATGTAATGTTTTCACCACACATTTCTTTATTTACCATAATTTTCAATTTTATGGGCCTCAATAGTCTGTGTATATTTTGCAGTGGTGGAGGAAGTATTAAGTTCCTTTATTTAAGTGAAAGTACTAATACGACAGTGGAAATATCTATAATATAATATGCTACAAGTAAAAGTCCTGCATTAATGTTACTGAAGTAAAAGTAAGTAAGTATAATCAGGAACATATAATCCAAGTATTTAAAGTAAAAGTACCCAATGCAGGGAATCCAAAAATAAAAAACAACACACCCAAAACACTAAAAATTATTTATAAAACAGCTCCTATTGGAGATTCATGTTTTGTTTTCTGCGACTTAGTGACCATAAAATCTTGCCGTCCAATGACCTTTCTGGTCCAC
Organism: Epinephelus lanceolatus; assembly: GCF_041903045.1. Classification (NCBI taxonomy): domain Eukaryota; kingdom Metazoa; phylum Chordata; class Actinopteri; order Perciformes; family Serranidae; genus Epinephelus; species Epinephelus lanceolatus. The sequence goes on from NC_135736.1 coordinate 43,583,551, forward strand.
TAACGTTTGGTCAACTATTAGGGGGCAGCCCAACTTAAATGTGTGTCAAAACAGTTGCCAATTATTTTTCTGTCACTTGACTAATTGATTAATTGACTGTACTTGTATAAACTGTTGGGTAGTTAACAATAACAAAACATCATATTCTGTAAAGTCTCCTTATGTTTTTTATGCAAAAATCAATTCATACAGTAACTATTGATGAAAGATTTCAGATAAAGTAGATAAAATATAAAGTACAACGTTCCTCTCTGAAATAAAGTGGAGTATAAAGTGGCATGAAAAGAAAAGACTCAGTAAAGTACAAGTACCTCAAATTTGTACTTTGGTACAGAACTTGAGTAAATGTATTTAGTTACACTCTAACACTGGTATTTTGCCAATTACCTGCTACCATGATCAGATTGAAGCAAAGAGGCTGCTATTCTCTTTGGTTCAGGTCTTTGAAAGCACATTTCCTCTGTAAATAGAGATCCTGGTGCACCCCAGGGGTGTGTTAGTTCACCAGTCCTGTTCACCTTGTACACCAATAAATGCACAAGCAGCACCACTGACAATTACATTGTAAAATTTTCTGATGATACAGCCATCCTGGGTCTCATGTCTGACACATGTGACACAGCTGTGTACAGACATGAGATCCAGAATTTTGTCCAGTGGTGCGATGAACATTTCCTCATTATAAACATCAATAAAACAGAGATGATGATAGTTGACGCCAAATCTATTGGAGACCATTTACCAGTGGTTATCCATGACCAAAACATAGCCCGGGTTGAATCATATAAATACCTGGGCATACACATTGACCATAAACTAACTTGGAGTGTTCAGGTTGATAATGTGTGCACTAGGGTTCAACAGCGCCTACACTTCCTCCGCAGGCTGAGGGTCTTTGGAGTAAACCAGAAAGTGTTGCTCCTCTCCTGCAATGCCGTAGTTGAGAGCATCCTGCGGTATGGCATATCAGCCTGGTTTGGCAACCTCAGCATACAACTGAAGGCCCAGATTACCAGGCTTATCCAGAGAGCCATGAAGATCATGGGAGTCAGGCAGCATGCCACGCTCCAGTCTATCTTTGAGCAAGCCATAATCAGACAGGCGCCAAAAATTATCTCAGACCCCACCCATGTCGTCCATCATGAGTACCAACTTCTCCCCTCAGGCAGACGCTTTAGAGTTCCCCAGTGCAGGCTAAACCACTTTAAGAACTCTTTTGTCCCCCTGTCCATTAAAGCCTTAAATTGGAAGCTAACTCTAGCTTAACTATACGTGTATGTATATGTATACGTGTATATATGTATATACATTTTAACGTAACTATGTAACTTTTTTTTTTTTTTTTTTATGATGACTTTGTAAAACAGATGTGTGTGTGCAATGGGCAGTGTGTAATTTGTTGGCTGATGGTAGTCTGTACATGTACTGTAGATACTGAGTGTGTGAGATTGCGAATAGTGACAGCTCTGTTTGTGGATTGTAGGAACTGTATGTGTCAACTTTTTGTGTCTTTTAACAGCAGATACTGCATGTGTCCAAGACAAATTTCCTTTGGGACAATAAAGTCTATCTATCTTATCTTATCCGTGTACAGTCCAGCTATCAAAGATTGTATCTGTAAATGTTTCATGAAGTATGATATTATCATGCTCTGATAGGATGATATCCAATAAAATTCAGTGTTGGGATTAATAAATTAGCTGCTGAAAATTTTTAATAACACATTTTTTAACACACATGACGGATTCAGACAGACAGCAGTGAGAAATATTTTCTGTGACGAAGGGTAAGAAAGTTGATATGAGATGCACTGACAATATTTCTGTCACACTGAGACTGCTAATTAAAAAGGTCTCAAGCTTCGTGTTCCCAGGGTGTGGTGGTGGCAATATGAGTGCAATCTATTGCACCAATCTCTTTCTGCAACTTGACTGCACTCAATGTGTAAATTTCATTTACTATTGACTTTTACAGTCAAATAATAAAAGAGCTGCCTTCTACAGTCGGCGAGAGCAGTTTGCCTTAAACTTCTTAAATCATTCTTTGTATTTGTTAGTTCCAAAAGACCTCAACAACAAAGTAGATTATGAATGTATGCAGCCTATTGTTACTTTAGTGATCGACCCCTCTTAAATTCAAAACAACTTTGCTGTCAAAGGTTAGCTCATAGACTATGTACGAAGACTGGAAAGAAAAATATTGTTTTGATTTTAGAAAATAAATAAATAAAAAACTGTATTTGATTGTAACGTGCAAAAGTCTGTGTATTTTTCCAAAATATCTGTAGTAGAGAGAGCAAAGGAGTCACATGCAATCATGTGCAATGGAGCTTTTGGCATTATTTTCCATGGAAGTCGACTACATCAGCTATTTTATGTTTTAGTATTAATATATGTATCTCACTGACAATGTTAACTTTGGCATTGCATATTTCCATAAACTCCATCCACCCACATGAGACCTGACAGTCAAATAAATAATCTGTTTCAGAGCTGCGCTTTTGATTTCAGACTGTGATTGAGAATATGAGTGGGAGCTTTGCATGGCGCGCAGATCTCCAGAGTTTCATCTGTATTCACACCGCACGCCTTTTTATGTTAATTCCTTACACTGCAATTCTAATAACCTCTATATCTCAGACACTTCATTCACATTTGTTCGAGCTGCGTCCAGCAACATAGTGATTTTATTCGACATGAAGAAACATATTTATTGGCTCTGTCTCTATGCTTTGTTTTCATCTTTCATCCTTTCCCCTGGAACTGTACCCGTCTATGTTCATTTGTCTGTCAGCATAGTCAGCTACTGCTACAACATGAAAGGCACCACCACTGTCAGCATGGATAAAACATTACCTTGCAGACCATGAACATGGAACAATAGCAACAATAACAGGAAAGGTCCATGGACAGTTGTAGGAAAAACTGGACTGTTGGCCTGGGAGCTTCTTATGAGGGTATTGTCTTATCTCAAGCTAAAAGATTTGTGCTGTCTATCTACTCAAAAAAGAAGTCAGTCTGTGAACTGTGATGGATGATGATGATGAGTTGCTACAAAATGCCTACATTTAGTGCCTAGAAAGCCGCTGGAAAAACAACGAATGGTCACTACAAACACCCACATTTGGTCCCTGAAAAGCAGCTTGAAAAACAGCAATGGGTTGCTACAAAACACATGTTTGGTGCCTAAAAAGCCACTGGAAAAACAGTGACAACTCGCTACAAAACACCCACATTTGGTCCCTGAAAAGCAGCTGGAAAAACAGCAATGGGTCGCTACAAAACACACGTTTGGTGCCTAAAAAGCCACTGAAAAAACAGTGACAAGCTGCTACAAAACACCCACATTTAGCACCTGAAAAGTTGCTGGAAAAACAATGAGTGGTCACTACAAACACCCACATTTGACGCCTAAAAAGCAGCTGGAAAGACAGTAATGAGTTGCTACTAAATGCCCACACTTAGTGCCTGGAAAAACGCTGGAAAAACAGCAACTGGTCACTACAAAACACCCACATTTAGTGCATGAAAAACAGCTGGAAAAACAACAAGAGGTCTCTACAAAACACGTTTGGTACCTAAAAAGTCGCTGGAAAAACAGTGACAAGTCGCTACAAAACACCCACATTTGGTGCCTAAAAAGTCACCAGTTTTGTTGTTTGTTAATCTCAAACAGCAGTCTGCAGTGGTCTACAGCTTGGCAGGTGTCTGGCCTGAGTGGCATGCCATCCATGTTGATATTATATGTATTAAACGTGCAAACATAATGTATTTGTGGTTTGCAAAAACGTATAATGTCAACTTTTTTTCTGTGGGCTGGTAAAGCAGTTTGAACTGTGTTTAACTGACATGGTGATTTAGAACAAACTTTATCGTTTCCTCAAAAATTAATTACTACAGACATGTTGGACCATTCATGTGGAATATTTCAATTAGTTTACCTTGTGTCCAGTGATTTATGTGCAGTAATAAGTGTGCAGTGAGCCACTTATTACTGCAACAAAGGACTGTGTGATATTGTGAGCAAAGAGCACGATACTAAACAGAGCAGCGTGTTGCATTATCATGTACTTATTTTATAAAGAGAAGCATTAATCACACAGATGACAAGAGCGTTTTCTATTTGAAACAATATTTCAATATTTAATATTTCATGATAGTCTCATTGCAGCTTTTACTCTAAAAGCCATATACTTCACACACACACAGAAGTGTTTTTGTTTCCCTCAAGGATGTGATATTCTCTTTATTCCCTGTATTTGGAGCTCTTCAAAACACATCAACAGGGTTAAACAAATGGAAAGAATGAAGCCAGTGGGAAATTGGTGTTGTCATGAGTGCGCACACACACACACACACACACACACACACACACACAAACACACAAAGACACCACATATTAATGCTGTAGATTTTCAAGGTTTCCAGCAGGTTCTTTAAACTCTGTCAGGAGAAAACGCTTGCCTAAAAAAAGTCACATACAGCATGAATACAGAGTCATATCATATGTATGCGTGCCACAAATCATTACTAAGCAGTAACACCAAAGTGAGCTGTGTGAGTCACATTTTATTATCATACTTCATTTAGAAAAAAAATCAGAGTTATTGGTAAATCATGTCTTATAGTAATCAATATTTTGTTAACAACTTTCGTTATAACCTTTTTGTATTAATTTTTAAGGAGAGATTACTGTAGAATCCTCTATTTTAGAACACTCTCTCAAACATATTACAAAGACATTAAAACAGTATCCAGATTTTATTTGTATTATTAAATTGTCATTTCAAGTATTCTGTCTGTTCTGTGAAACTTCAGCCGCGAAACCACCCAGAGAGATCATGAGAATCTTCCCTGCAACCAAAGAAACTCAGTGATTCTCAACAGCTGCTCAGACAGCAATAACGGTAATACCCAGAGAAGGCAGATGAGTGCCAAGCCGAGCCATTTTACCGGAATACCTTTCTCTCAGCAGCTCACTGTGTGCATTCCTGACCACTGGCAGGCATAATAAAACAACGCACACAGCTCTAGGAGCTAATTATGCCGACGCTGTTAATCTGTCTGGCTGCCTGTCTGTGTTAGATTGTCTTGTTTGTTTGGACTTGTGCTGTCTGCCCTTTGGCTTTGGCCTTGGCATTGATCGGAATCGCAAAAGGAAAATAAATAAATAGATAAATAAAACATTTGAGGATTTTATGAGATTTTATGAGAGAGAGAAAGAGCAAGAGATCATACTGTGGCGAAAACAATGGGTTTCTTTGGTATTTGTTGTTCATTGCCATGCAGTCTTACAGGGCAACAGGAAAACTCCAAAACCCAATCTGAAAATGCAAGAACGAAGGTTACAGTATTGTAACCTTAGTCCTATTTGCACAGGCAGAGCCTTCTACCAAACTCTTTGGGTAATACTCCTCTAATCACAAGCAAACCAACATTCAGCTGCATGGTTGTTATGTATAAAACTCAAAATCCCATTCTGAATTTGATGTGGTCATTTTTTTATGTCACCTTCGAGAAGATCTGTGATAACTTTGGTGAGTTTTTTATTCATTGCCATCATTATCATCACCTTCTAATGTGTCCAGTACTTTTCTTTGAACCAAACATATGCTAATGATGACAGTACCATTAGCCTTAGTTATTCTTTTTGTTTAGGGCAAATTAGCAAATGTTAGCATACCAACAAAGTAAACTAAGATGGTGAACATGGTAAGCATTGAACCTGCAGAACATCAGCATGTTAACACTGTCTTTCTGAGCATGTTAGCAAACTGAAGTTAGCTCAAAGCATCGTTGTACTTGAGTAGAGCCTTACTGAGCTGCTAGCATGGCTACAGTGGGCTTTAGACTTATAACCAGACTGAGAGTAGGTGTTTCTGTGATGATCTGGAGAACTCAAGGATGAGGCCGATCATGGACTTCTTTCTTAATGCACGTTTTATTACAAGCTTGGATCTCAACAATGGCTACATGCAGAAGCTTTTTAAATTGTTTTCAGCAGTGATCACAATGAAAATCTGCGGATTTCTGTGGAATGTTTATTTTTATTTATTTATTTTGCTCGAAATGTGATAGACAATATTCATTTATCATAACAATTGTTTCTGAACAAAAATAACCTCACACAATGCATTAAAACCTAAATTTATCTCGAGCAGGCTAAAATAACTACTTAGTGGATTTTAGATGAAACTTTGAATCAGAAATTTTATTTAATTATGAATACTTCAAGAAAAATATTAAACACACAACCGATTTACATCGGTAAATCTTATTTTTGAGATTCCTTCTCACTACACCACTAACTTAGATTTTAATGCTGACAAAATACAACACAAGATGGTCAAACACATGTACAAGGACACTGAGGAGACAATGGCAACATTCTGAGTTTTACAAGCAAGATGATTGTGTGACAGCTCACCAAAAGTTTAACCAAAACATTATGAGAAATCTAAACAAGCTTAGCTAAAAAACAATGAAATATAACCATTTGTGCAACCCAGTCTCACTCCGAAGTCATGGAAATTTGATGCTTGGGCAATGACATGCAGCCTCAGACACCGATGAACAAAGCCGTCCTTTCATGTCGGCATGGTATGGGGCCAGTCGCAGTTATAGTTTAACGGCACTTGGCGGCGTCAGGGGGAAATACCGCGGGACAAGACGAAAATTAAGAAGCCGAAGGTCCAAGTGGGGCGGGCGGGAGAGGTGGTGGACTGGTCCAACAAACATGGACTTTCACCCAGGAGAGGGGTGTTTGCGTCCCTTAAGATAATAAAGCCAAACCCTGTTCTATTTTCTAAACCCAACCTCGTGCTTTTGTTGCCGAAATCCGACCACCTGGGTTAGTTGTTGAAGGAAAGAAAATGTTGATTCATGGTGTTGTACCGACGTAGTAAAGAGTCTGTATGTAGCTGGTAAATTTCCTGTGAAAACGAAGTGTGTTTTGACAATGCATGTAACAGGCAGAACTTGACACGACATCCCAGAACATCAACAACCAACGCACCCAGGTTAGGTCATGCCTGGATGTGTGAAGTACATGACCAAATGTTGATATGTGACAAGGTCAGAGTGAGAATGTGTTAGTATGTGCAAATTTTGTCTTCTTTTTTTCTTTTTCTACTTTCTTTGTAAGGCTTTCATCTTTAAATTTTCTGTTACTCTGATACTCTCCATATACACTCCACCATTTGGTTGGGATGGTGGGCATTTTGGTGGCCCCACTTTAGGTGGTGGCTTAAGCGGATGCCTTTGTTAGCTATAACAAGATCCGCCAATGGCACCAGCCACACCATGGCCTTCAGTGTACGTTCAACGGAGCATGCACATGTAACCGCTGTTAATCCCTTAATAAAGATGTGTCAATTAAATTTTACGGCCCAGGCTCAAAATAGTCCCAAGTGCCCAAAGCCATGAAGCTCAAATGGTGATACAAACTGCTGCAGTAAAAGAAAAAGGTCACACAAACTGGTTTTTAGCAGCTATTCCACATTCAGGTCATCGAAGGCTAGATAACAGCTGTTATTCTGTAATACGAGATACTTAACCGCATTCACCTGGTGTCCAAAGTGCAATCAGTCTCTGATTAGATGGGTGGAATGAAAGCTCTGGGTCCTGATGACCATGATGGAGAATCATTTGTGGTGAACGTGACTAGCAAGCATCATCCAAAGGAGCATGCTCAATCAAGTTTTAAATACAAAAAGAAAAAAAAAAGAACGCTCAATCATCGACAAACATGGAACGGCCTACATATGATGTTCACACAGATGAAATATATCACACAATGACTTTTTGTTTGTGGCCTTTATAAATTTAAGTGGAGCTAAATCAAACTAGGGGAGGAAAAAGTCCATCTCAAGGAGACTACATTTACTCATTTTTCTTTCACTCTCTCCAGCTCCCCTCCCTGCCATCCAAGACTGCTGCCAAGGAAATCCAATTAGGAACGTTTCAACATGGCTGACAAACGACTCTTCGCACCAGCTGCCCTTCTTCCTTTGTTGGATTGAGCTCCTATATGGACGGATGGAGGGAGGAATTAAGCAAGAAGCAATTACCTTTCTTCCGCATGTACATGCCTACTCACATATGATCACACATACACACGTTGGTGCCCACACACAGAAAAATCACACATTTGCACGTTTAAACATATGCATGCATTCATTCCTGCAATCCGGTATGTACAGAGACTCAGAAAAGCTGGCTGACGTCCCACACTCTGAGCCACGTACATAAAAACACTAACACACTCTCATCCAAACCTTACATGCATGCAATTAAAAACAGCAGGCCAACCAACACAAAGGTATACCTTCAGTAACCATTACCGCGCAATGGCCAGGTGGAAAGCCCATTATCTCCACATGACCAATTCTTTTTTCAGCATAGATTATCCTTAAGCCTCTGCAGCAGCCAGGAGCTGTCGTTTAGACACACCCAAACACATGCACAAACACTGCCCACGCATCTCTTACTTGTACCCTGATTAGTTTCCATGTAATGTTTGCGTCCTTCTCTGCTATGTGTGTCTCATTGCTTTACAAGAGTGAATCGAGAGACACTTTCATGGCCTCCTATCACATGACTCTCTTTCTTCACAGAGAGATCGATAGACTCTTCATACAGAGACAATGATCTCAAATACAGATATGAGGACGAGACAACGCATCAGAAACAGGGCTCCGAGACAAGTCTGAGTTAGTGAGGTAGAGAGGTCTAGGCTTGTTTTTCATGAAATTTACAAAAGCCCCTTTTAAACAGGAGTATAAAATACTCTGTCAAGGCAACACATTCACACTTTAACCTTGTTACATATCTACATTTGGTTGTGGACTGTCCAGATATGACGTACAAGGTACCACAGGTGCATTGGTTGTTGATGTTCTGAGACACCATGTCAGCTTCTGCCTGTTACATGCATTGTCTTCTTTCAAAATACACTTCCCCTTTCACACTCTGTGAATTGACTTTTTTTCCTTCAACAACAAAAGCACGTGGTTGGATTCAGCAAAAAAAGAACAGGGCTTTGCTTTATAATTTTACGTGACAAGAACATTGCTTTCCCTTATGCTGCTGTGTTTGCCCCTGACCCCAAGTGCCATTAAACTAATAGCGACCGGCCGCGTATCATGCTGACGTTAAAGGACGGCTTTTTTCATCTGTGTCAAACGCCACAAGTCACTGCCCAAGTGCCGTATTTCGACAACTTTGGAGTGAGACCGGGTTGATCAAGGCTTAACACTACATGTCAAAACCAAATTTAGCTGTGGGGCAGCTAACATCACAGCTGGCCATCCTCATCTTCATCAGTGGTCCCAAAATTGCATTCTTGATCACATACAGATCAAAATTGGTGGACACTGTGAAGTAATTAAAATGCTCCATTTGACATTCAGAGCATTAATATAGCAGCAAACAGTCTTTCTATGTAAAGATATGGTTGAGGAATGGTGTCCTGAGTACAGAATGAAATTGGGCTACCTCTGTGTGTGTGGTAATCAGAGCCTTTCTGTTTTTTGCTGTGGTAGACGGTCCGGCCTTATGTGCAAATTAGTGCATGTTAAGGTCCAGACATACCAAACAGGCTTTAACGTACTGGCAGCAATGAAAGCTGACTGTTGCGTCACCTCACTTTGCCCGTGTCTTGGCCAAAAATGTGCACATTAACACCATGCTAAAACTATAGCCAACCAAAAATAATAAATTTGTTTTGCTAAATCAGCCAGAAAAAAGGAGGGGCGTCAGGGGGCACTGTTGCAGGACACACCACATCAATTAAGGTGACAGACACTCACCGATGGCCCAACATTGACTGATGGCCCACTACCAGTTTGGTATGTCAGGTCCTTCTGGCTCCCACTGGCTAACTTATCACCACCACTCACTGCGCTCATACTGTGGTTACTGCTGATATCGGGATGGCATTATTGCAAAAGCGTAGCACCCACCCTCTGATTATCTACCGTTAGCTCTGTCAGCACTGTTAGCTGCTAAGTGCCAACTATGCCACCTCCATGTTGAGAGCCGTGTGCAAACAACCTCTGAATCATAAGCCCCTTTTACACTGCCAGATTTTCCGCAAATGTTGGGCCATTTTGCGAGTGAGCGTTTAGACACACAGAGCCGGATTGGCGAGTTGATCCGAGGTGCCCAATTTTCCGCCTCGTAGGGTAGACATATCGGCAGAACCCTTTTAGTTTAAAAAGACTGAGGCGGCCTTCCGCAACGAGAGGGGCTGTTGATGACTTGTGGGAGGAGCTGTTGATGACGCCGCACGTGCGACCCACTGGCGGTGGATAAACAGGAAACAGCTGATAGCAGGAATTAGCGAGCAGCTAGTAGCAAGAGGGAAACGCAAACCTGACAGACACTGTAAAGATGAGCAACTGAGGAGACAAGGAAATTGCGCGCCTTCCTTGTCCTCACAAACGAAGAGGCCATTAACCGTCAGATGACGGGGACGGTGAAGAACAGGACAACTTACGAGAGAAACGCCGAAGGACTGACCAGCCGTGGCTTCCCTCCCACATCACTGTTTACGTCACACGCTGAGCTACACGTTTTGTTACTTGCTCACGCCCCCCATTGCCCCGAAAAAGGCACATTCTGTATAAACAAAAGTAGGTATGCGGCATTTTGCTGCACTCCCCGATTTTGTTTTTATACTGCCAATGCTGAAAGAAGACTGATTGGGCTTTCCTGCAAATCTGCACAATTCCTATCTAAAAGGGCTATAGATACACTCTGAATATAGTATAGAGCTCCTCTGACAATACGTAATACCTGTATTATTTTTAAGAAGTCTTCTGGGAATAGAGCAATATGGTGCAAGCTATTGGAAATATTACTACAGTAAATGTCACCATGTCACATACAGACATCACACATAGGCTGCACACAAGGAAAAACTCTCTTCTCCTCCAAAGAAAATGTGATGTGGATCTTTTTCAAAAAACTAAAGCTGTTACTATTTCAGGCCGAGGTGCTTTCAGAATGACTGACAGCAGACTGCTGCAGCTGCTGCCCAGCAACAGCTCCGACAGCAGCAGCATAGAAGGTGTGAGTATATCCAGATTGTTCTTATATTTAAAAAAAATGTGCATTTTGGTAAAATAGGTTTCATCATTAGTTTCCAATTGTGAGCCACTGGCGTTGCTGAGCTGATGCCATGTAGGATTTGAGGTTGGTGAAATCAAGGATGGAGACAGTTGCTGATCCTAATGGTATCACTTAAGGAAAATAAGCTTTAGTGATTGTTTAAAAACTGATCATTAATAAGTTTGTATCACAATGTGCCAGCATAAATGAGCTAAATCCGTCATTGTAGGGGCACAAAGAGGTAAGCAAACGGCAGATACTCATAAATAGAGACTATTATATAACTACTCAGTATGACGTACCACTTTACTTTAGAGGGCACAAAAAGGTTAACTAATGATTAAGTAATGTTTAATTAATGAATTGTCATGTTTGTCCTGCTGAGTGGCTGCTTCATAGTAAATCAGAAATGAAAGTGTTATTCATATTCACAGATATTTATGAATTAATCAGTACCTGTGATTCATTAATATAGTATGTCCCAGTCTGTTCTGTAACTTGTCGTTATCTATGACATATGCCTCCATTCTGAGTTTTCCAGGCACTTCTCATAAGGGATTTATTAATTATCAGGTTGTTCCTCACTCCTTCGTCAGCACCCACTCACAAATTGTAAAGTCTTAGCTTTATTTAATAAGAACTATAGGTCGTCTATCATCACTGGTGAGCCGGATAGTGAAGGTTAACATCTATCACTGACAGCAGTTCTCCTCAGAAATAATTAAAATGTCTAACGCTCTCTTTTTTTGTATAACACACCCCAGAGAGGTGTGTGCACTTCTCAGCAGGTCTGCACTACGCACATACACAGTGAAGAAACACAGAAATCCAGGGTTTGGGTTTTCTTGTAAACTACCTAAATGAAATGAACACAAACTTTAAACACAAACAGAGTTGATCCAAAGTGCTCTTACAGCAAACACTGAGAAAAACAAAAACTAAAGAAAGAAGAGAAACACAAAAATCAAATAATAGCAATAAAATAATTATAACTAGTCCATACCCACTGAGTGCACAGTTGCCCACGTACAGTTTCACATGGTGTGTGTTTGGGATACAGGTCATAGAAAATTACAGATTAAATAGTCAACTGAACCCATTAAGAAGAGCAATGTATTCAAACAGAGTTTTTGTGAATTTGATACTACGATTGCTTTATTGAAAGTACAGTAGTACCATTGCCAATAGTGGGATAGTTAGCGGGCTAAAACTGTACATTAGTAGTTGAGGTAGCATGTTGAAAGGCAGATAGTTAAAGTCATTGCCTTATAGAAGCTCAGTTTTAATAAGTTTTCCAACTTTTGCCAAGAGGGAACTTTAGATATTGGTCCCTAGATTATGTTCACCCAGTTTCATGCAGATCGTTCAAACTTCCTAGGAAGAGATCGATTTGAAGTGTTTTTCAAAAAATTCAAAATGGCGGAAAATCTATATAACCAGAAGTTATGGGTTCTTGAGGCAAATGTGTTCCGCATGAGGAGAGGCATCTCCGTGCAAAGTTTCATGTCTCTACGACATACGGGGCATGAGATATGCCCATTCAAAATTTGCAATTTCAATCAGTTGCTATAGCGCCCCCTTTGGCCAACTGATGTAATATTGCTTCATTCGCATCCTCCCATGACCCTCTACCACTGTGCCAAATTTCACATGGATTGACCAAGTCAGTGAGGAGAAAAACGTGGAATAGACACACAGACAGAGCAACAAAGACAATCACATTATGCACAATCAAAGACTAATGATCAAAAGTGTGTTTTAAGAGGATTCTTATATGCAGTGGTGGGGGACAATCAGACCATGGGAGGAAGAGAATTCCAGAGTTTTGGGGCAGCGATACAGAAAGCCCTGTCCCCACAACACTTAGTCTTGGATCTCTGGACAGACAGAAGACTTTGGTCAGACGATCTCAGTTCTCTCACAGTGTGATATGAGGAAAAGGAGCTCTATGATGAAAGAAGGAGCTGGGCCATTTAACACTTTACAGACAAACATCAGAGTCTTGAAATGTATTCTGTCGCTAACAAGCAGACAATGTAGGGAGGCCAGAATGGTGATAATGTGCTCCTTCTTTTTTGACCTTGTTAGAACTCTTGCTGCTGCATTTTGGACTAGTTGAAGATGGGATAAACAAGACTGAATAATAGCGAAATATAATGAGTTGCAATAGTCGAGGCGGGAGGAAGTGAAGGCGTGGATGACTTTCTTCAGTTCAGAAGTACAGAGAATGGATCTGAGTTTAGGGATGGTACGCAGCTGTGTGAAACTTAATTTTACTACTTGATTGTTTTGTTTGTCAAACTTCAATTCCAAGATTTAAAATTTATAATGTGATGTAACCGAGGGGGCCAATGGGCCAAGATGAGGAGACAATATGCTGGTTGAGTGCTGTGAAGACAATTATTGAGCTCAGTTAGTTTACTGATGTTGATGTTGTGGATGACATTACGCCATCATCTAACTTGATGAAATCAGAAGTAACCTCTCTAGCTCCACCAGGACACCGACATCCTCGCTCCCCTCCTCCTCTGTTAAATGGTATCTCCCAGGCGCACGACATAATCAAACGATGTGATGTTTGGTATTGCCGGATTCAGGAAGCTCTCGACTTTTCAAAAATGACACACCACCAGAGCAGCCCAAACACACGTAGTCCAAAATCGCCAAGTCATGTCATGCCATTTTTCAACAGGAAAAGTTACAGGATTACTTGTGATCTTATGTGGAGCTGTTAGCAGGCACGTAGCTGGTTTATAAAGAGTCTCACTCCTACCACTATTTTTGGCTGAGATACACCGTCTAGGAAGTGGGATCATAACTTTCACGTTTCATATGGTTTTATTTGGTGATATTTTATGGTGTTTCTGTGTCAAAAACAACATCAGCTATCACAATCACACCTGATTTCAATAAGGTACAATGTTTGAAGCTGGCTGAGTGTTATTTGATCACTGACAGTACTGTTTTGAAGCCAAGTGACCGACTTGTCTTTTGGAGCTCCGCCTGGATCTTTTCATGGAAAAAAACACCGTAGAATGGTCATACTTTGAGCAGTCTTCTTCAAATTTGAAACAAATGCTCATTGACAGTGTGTCTACAGCCCCACAGTGTCATTTACCTGCTCAGATGAAGCCACAGACAGTTATTCATCCTGAAAAACATTTTTATTTTATTTTAGGCAAAATCTTCAACTTTTTACTGACTTCAAAGGCCCATTACTCTGTCTCTGTATCACCTAGAGTGTTTCTGACTGACTGAATTTAATTTGGGTATGTCATTTTAGGCGTTTTCGCTACACAATGGGGGTGGAGTGCAAGAAATGTCTTTTCTATGCTATTAAGAGTTCTGAATTTAATTTCATTGGTGCCGTTAAATCCCTGTTTCCTTGAAAACAGTTATATATTCCTGGAAATTAATGATTTCAAGCATCAAGTGAATCATTCTCACATTTTTAGAAAAGTTCAGCCTGTGAATAGATGATCCTACTTATTCTCTTGTAAAATTATGAATTATTTACCAGAACACAGAATTTGATATCAGTCAATATTATATTGGAAGAACATTCCTTGTGGATTTTTTTTTAGGTGACTGAGCTCTAAAGAAACTTTATAAGACAACACAAAGGGCTCTGAACTTTGGATAAATGGCCAATTAGGCTTGTGTGTTTAAAAAAAAAAAAAAGGTGTCTCAGAGGGATTGTTCGCCTCTTCATTAGCCAAATACTGTTACACCACCGAGTAATATATACAGTTGAGAAAGTCCTCAAGGATTATTTTCAATGCAGAGGTAAATCAGTGTGAGTATTGACAAAAACGTTTTTGCAGGAACTTCCTCATTGCCACCAGAGTTTGCTTACCAACAAATTACAAATTACAAATATTACAAATAATGAAAACTGTTGGGCTGACCATTTTAGTGACTGACTGAAATTGCCCCTTCTGCCGTCATTTTTTTTCTCTCCTCTTAAAAGAAGCGTAGCCGTCACACACACACAGCGTCTTTGTGAGGAAACACTGGATTTCCTTTAAAACAGCTCTCGCAACACTGATGCAATCTTGCAATATTCCATCTGAAAAATACAAACAAACTGTTCTTCCTTCCTGTCATGGTGGCATCTTGGGATGCCTCTGTATGTTCCGCAGACATGCTGAAATCCATTAATAAATGAGCATGCTGTTTAATATTCCACACTGCAGCTGCGCCTATACAGTGACATGTTTTGAGCAGTCATATCTCCGTGTTTATTAGAGCAGTGTTGTCTACTGAATCAAACTACATTCAGCAGAAAAAGCTTATCTCTTGATTATTTTTCAAGCGCCATTATTGCCACTGAATTCTGCAGGCTGTAATCCTTCAGCTATTTACATCAGCATGGGGTTAATGGCTAATGTGCTGGCTAATGGTGGGTGCTATGAGGTTAGGGTATGTTAGCTTTCTCCAGTGACTATAGGGTGCAAAGCATGAGATGTTGGTACCACATGCTGCCACTGTAAACGCTGCGTAATTGGGTTGTTTTAATGAGGTGGAAATATTTAGGTGCCATAAGGACTGGTTCTAAAAACATGGCCCCCTGTATTTATTAATCCAGTATGTGTGTGGTGTTTATTGAAGTAAAAAGAAAGAGGGGGAGCAATTTGGAGATTAAAAAAAATATTTTGCATGTGACATATGATCAAGGGAATCTGCATTAAACATGAATCAAAAAAAGCAAAGACAGAGGTCTTCTGATAGTCTGAGCCATGTGTGAACTGAACTTAATCTTTCAAGTTGCATATAGCAAATGTTCCTTATCTTAGACACAGGAGTAGGTGAGCATCAGCAGGAAAGGGGGCCACATAACGCAGGGAGCCACACTGCATCAATCAGGAAATGCAAATCCTTCAGCCACACTGTCTGTGGTCTCCGTCTCCTCCTCCTCCTCCTCCTCCTCCTCCTCCTCCTCCGTCTCCGTCTCCGTCTCCTCCTCCTCCTCCTCCTCCGTCTCCTCCGTCTCCTCCTCCTCCTCCGTCTCCTCCGTCTCCTCCTCCTCCTCCTCCTCCGTCTCCTCCGTCTCCTCCTCCGTCTCCTCCGTCTCCTCCTCCTCCTCCTCCTCCTCCTCCTCCTCCTCCGTCTCCTCCGTCTCCTCCTCCTCCGTCTCCTCCTCCTCCTCCTCCTCCTCCGTCTCCTCCTCCTCCGTCTCCTCCTCCTCCGTCTCCTCCTCCTCCTCCTCCGTCTCCTCCTCCTCCTCCGTCTCCTCCGTCTCCTCCTCCTCCTCCGTCTCCTCCGTCTCCTCCTCCTCCGTCTCCTCCTCCTCCGTCTCCTCCTCCTCCTCCTCCTCCTCCTCCTCCTCCTCCTCCTCCGTCTCCGTCTCCGTCTCCTCCTCCTCCTCCTCCTCCTCCGTCTCCTCCTCCTCCTCCTCCTCCTCCTCCTCCTCCTCCGGCACTGACTGTGTTTACATGCGCAAAATATTCTGGCTTTTGCTCTTATTCTGAAAAAGGTAATATTCCTACTAAGCTGTTTACATGGCTGATGAAAAAAATACTCCAGTAATATTCCTGTTTGCATGCAGATTAGCTTGAGGCAGAGCAGTCGGAATCTGGAGGCAGAAGACGAGAATGAGGCTGAACGTGGTGGGTTATGGAGACACACAACAGAGTGTGAATTGATGTTCAAAAGGTACAAAAACAAAACAAAAAAAAAAGAAAAGAAAAAAGAAGTTTGCCAAGTTCTCTGCCAGATCGTTCGGTCTCCTTTGCAGTACAAAGTGAGGATATCTGAGCAGGGGTTTTATACTGCAGTGGCTTGATTGTTGATGTGGTTCAGGTGTGCAGGTTCAGCAGCTGCTGGCACTCAGGAGGACTGGCAGGAGGAGGGAACCAGAAGGCCACACCCAGCAAACACATAGAGGAAGGCTTAATCCAAATGTCCACCCTCTGGTCTTGCAGACTGAGCCCTCGTGGACTTCAGTAATATGTTGTGTGACGTATTTATTGCCATCATGTAAAGTCTGCGAGGGCAGGCTGCAAACAGCTGATAGACAGCTTAAACAATCGCTGCTGTCATATTCATAACTGTCATGTAAGTTTATGAACAGTGCCTACATATCAGTTCCTGCAGATAACAAGATAGAAATCCCATGGATGGCCTTTTCTGTGACTGAGCAAAAATGTATTAACACATATCTATATAACATAAAGGCTACACATGTTCAAAAGCAGAAATGTTTGTAAATAAGGACTGGGTTATAACTCAATAAATTGGGCATTACTTACATAACAAGTCCTTCTTTTGTTGTTTTTCAACCAATTGTTTTGCCTGTTTCTCTGCACAGCCTGACAAACCGCATAATAAAATGCATTTCTATTCCTTCTACAGCCTAGACTTAAACATATCTCTGTATTATGATGTGGTTCATTATTATTTCTGACTTACACAATTCAAGTAACATTTTAAAATGCTTAATCAATTTTTTTTTTTTTACACATTTATACATTTTGGCAGTTGAAAAACCCACAATGTGAGCACGTCACCGGCCAAAGCTTATAGTTAGGGCTGGCTCAGGCTCGCCTTGTACCAGCCCCTAGTTAGGGCTGGCTCAGGCTCGCCTTGTACCAGCCCCTAGTTAGGGCTGGCTCAGGCTCGCCTTGTACCAGCCCCTAGTTAGGGCTGGCTCAGGCTCGCCTTGTACCAGCCCCTAGTTAGGGCTGGCTCAGGCTCGCCTTGTACCAGCCCCTAGTTAGGCTGACTTAGGCCTAGTCTGCCGGAGGACCCCCTATAATCGGTCGGTCGGTCGGTCGGTCGGTCGGTCTCTCTCTCTCTCTCTCTCTCTCTCTCTCTCTCTCTCTCTCTCTCTCTCTCTCTCTCTCTCTCTCTCTCTCTCTCTCTCTCTCTCTCTCTCTCTCTCTCTCTCTCTCTCTCTCTCTCTCTCTCTCTCTCTCTCTCTCTCTCTCTCTCTCTCATACAGATAACTGTTAATTTATTATGCTGATCTGTTTTGTATGACATCTATTGCACGTCTGTCCGTCCTGGAAGAGGGATCCCTCCTCAGTTGCTCTTCCTGAGGTTTCTACCGTTTTTCCCCCGTTAAAGGGTTTTTTTGGGGAGTTTTTCCTTATCCGCTGTGAGGGTCCTAAGGACAGAGGGATGTCGTATACTGTAAAGCCCTGTGAGGCAAATTGTGATTTGTGATATTGGGCTTTATAAATAAAATTGATTGATTGAAATTAACAATGTCATGTCTGTGTGACAATGAATTGTGGGTTATTAAATCAGTGAAGTCTGCACCCCAAGCTGACTCTCTGGAAGTCTGCTTGAGGCCCCTTGTGGGCTGGATGAATTTTAGCTTTGGACAGCCCTAAGCAGCCCCAGACTTCCTGGGAATGCGCCCTCAAAGTCTGCTAGTCTGCAAGTGTGGTGAAGTGCAGACATTTGGATTCAGCTACTGACTGAAAACAGACATGACACACTAGGAAGAGGAAACAGGAAACACAAGGGAGAGTCAAAGCTGAAACCCTAACACATTCTGTGGAAAAGTGGAGTGGCTGGAGCTGCATGTCATTTTGCTACTTAGCATCAAAATAGTTTCTTGCTGGTGGCAGGCTTGTTCAAACATGCAAACACAGACACCCTCTTTTATTCCTTCAACCAATTTCCTGGCCAGTCCCGTTATTAATGTACCACACACCCAGTAATCAGTAGATCTCTCTGCAGAGTAACCCTGTAACATCGAACACCACCTTACCAGTAAATTATAGATTTCAAGAGTTTCACTGTAAACATGTTAATATCTGTCATAACATAATCCAAACATGCACTACTGTCATATCCACCTATTTCATGTTGTAAGCAACCTGTTACATTAATCATTCTATAATTATTCCGGCGCTCTTTGCACCTTTGTTTGCAGCTTTGTTATCTTTATCTGTATGTCTGTTTTGTGTCTGTACATTGACATGTTTACAGGCACAAAATATTCTGGTTTTTGCCCCTATTCCAAAAAAGACAATATTCCTTCTTAGCTGTTGACATGGGTGATGAAAATGAATACTACACTCATATTCCCATTTACATGCAGCCGTGCAAACTCAGATTAATGTGTCCTAATATTACATGATCTGTTGTAGCCTTTGAACTTATGGCCCAAATGCAAACACAAGAGGAAAACTGGGAATGGTTAAAGGCAGTTTATTCTAGACTGAAAATCAGGGGCTGACGGCCTGAGTGAAATGATGGCTGAGGTGGGCTGGGAATGGTGAAGCAGAGCAGCTTGAGGGGCTGAAGACAGAGCAGTCCAAACCTGAAGGCAGAGGACGAGGCTGAGGCTGGACATGGCTGGTTATAGTAGTGAACCTAAGACATGGAACAAAGTGCAAACTGAGGTCCAAAAAGGACAAAAACCCAAAGTGTCAAAAACTGTGACCCTGACATCTGTACTGCAGAGGAGACTGAACGATCTGGCAGAGTCTGGATGTCTGAGCTGAGGTTTTATGCTGCAGTGGCTTGATTGTTGATGAGGTTCAGGTGTGTCGGTTCAGCAGCTGCTGGCACTCAAGATTGGCAGGAGAAGGGAACCAGGAGGCCACGCCCAGCAAACACACAGAGACAGACCGAAAACAAACAGGGCACACTAAGGAGTGGAAGGGCTGAAGCTGATTGTGCCTCTTTGTTTCTATGCATCAAAATAGGATTAAGTTTTCCACTGGTTGTCAACTTGAACCACTTGAACACAGCCTCCTACTTTCATTCCTTTATCCACCTCCAATATTTGCGCATATCCAAAACCTTGTTGATATCCGAGTCTTTCGTAATGTGTAACAGTAGGTGTGTTTCTCCTTCTCACCAGAAATTTTGGCTTTTTTTGTGGACTAACATCTACCCACAAAGCGGCAAGAGGCGTGTGTCTCAAATTGCTGTAAAAAACACAATTTAGATGTATATCCTGAATGTGCTGTGTACGTGTCCACAGAATGCTCCTAAAACCTGAATACATCAGCCTATTCCACGTCTTATTGGGAAAATACTCAATTCAGAATATTCAAATGGAAAAATCTGTTTACATGACCTGTATCAAATTCAGAATACTGTTATATTTAGAATAATAGTGGAATATTAGTGTGCACGTAAATGTAGCCAATGTTTGTCACCCCTATTATAATGCAGGGCAGTGATGGGATACACAGGACACTTCTGAAGATGTTTTAAAATAATTCAGTTAAGGACAGGGGCGGCACGGTGGTGTAGTGGTTAGCACTGTCGCCTTACAGCAAGAGGGTTCCTGGTTTAATCCCTGTGCGGAGTTTGCATGTTCTCCCTGTGTCAGCGCGGGTTCTCTCCGGGTACTCCGGCTTCCTCCCACAGTCCAAAGACAGGCAGTTTGGGAATAGGTTAATTGGTGACTCAAAATTGACTCTAGGTGTGAATGGTTGTCTGTCTCTCTATAGCCCTTTTTAGATAGGAATTGTGCAGATTTGCAGGAAAGCCCAATCAGTCTTCTTTCAGCATTGGCAGTATAAAAACAAAATCGGGGAGTGCAGCAAAATGCCGCCTACCTACTTTTGTTTATACAGAATGTGCCTTTTTCGGGGCAATGGGGGGCGTGAGCAAGTAACAAAACGTGTAGCTCAGCGTGTGACGTAAAGAGTGACCTGGAGGGAAGCCGCGGCTGGTCAGTCCTTTGGCGATTCTCTCATAAGTTGTCCTGTTCTTCACCGTCCCCGTCATCTGATGGTTAATGGCCTCTTCGTTTGCGAGGGCAAGGAGGGCGCGCAATTCCTTGTCTCCCCAGTTGCTCATCTTTACAGTGTCTGTCAGGTTAGCGTTTCCCTCTTGCTACTAGCTGCTCGCTAATTCCTGCTATCAGCTGTTTCCTGTTTATCCACCGCCAGTGGGTCGCACGTGCGGCGTCATCAACAGCTCCTCCCACAAGTCTTCAACAGCCCCTCCCGTTGCGGAAGGCTACCTCAGTCTGTTTAAGCTAAAAGGGTTACACCAATATGTCTACCCTACGAGGCGGAAAATTGGATCAACTCGCCAATCCGGCTCTGTGTGTCTAAACACTCGCAGCTTGCCGGCAAAACGGCCTAACATTTGTGGAAAATCTGGCAGTGTAAAAGGGGCTTATGTGTCAGCCCTGTGATAGTCTGGTGACCTGTCCAGGGTGTACCCTGCCTCTCGCCCAGTGTCAGCTGTAATAGGCTCCAGCCCCCCCCCCCCGCGACCCTCAAGAGGATAAGCGGTTACGGATAATGAATGTATAATTGAGGTAAACAGTAATCCCAGGGTACCAAACAGCATCTCAAAAAAAAAAAAAAAGACACTGGTAAAAACATCTTCTTGACTGTTTTCCATTTTTTTCTCTCATTCCTATTTTTCTTGGCACCATGTTCCATTTTTATGACTTATTTCATTTGTGTGCTTATTTTGTGTCCCACACTGAATCACTTTGCTTTTACTGCTGCAAGAATCTAGTTTCCCCACAGAGATCATCAATCATCTATTGTAATATATCATGATGCTGCTTCCCAGTACAAAAGTCAGGAGAGGTGCAAAACACCAAGTCTCAGCCTGGAAGAGATTAAAATGACCCTGGCATGTCAGATCCAACTTAAAATATGACGAGTATTGTCAGCTGAAAGTGCTATTATTGTCAAGAAAACATTGTTTGGCTACATTTTTATCAGAGACTATTGAGATTGTTGGGAGAGAGTTGCAAAACCAGTTAAGAAATTCATTCATTTATTTGATATTGTGTGAAGGTAACATTGAAGAGATACGGTGAGTTTTTGGCAATTACATCTTGAAATGATCGTCATCATTTTTAAGTAGGTAGTCAGACAATGAAACACACAGTCATATCTTTCTGATGGAGTCTAGACACTGGCGTTGGTAGAATGAAAAAGACACTAAGATCTGGATGGTGATGTGGAGCAGGATTCATGGTGAAAAGGATTGACTGGACAGTTGGCTGTGGTGAAAAAAGGCAGGCTGTTCTCACGCACCGTTATACCGTGTATACCAATGAAAAGAAATGCACCACAATTCATATAACCCACGTAATCATGTACCAGTAATTCATGTA
This sequence comes from Epinephelus lanceolatus, assembly GCF_041903045.1. NCBI lineage: Eukaryota > Metazoa > Chordata > Actinopteri > Perciformes > Serranidae > Epinephelus > Epinephelus lanceolatus. The sequence goes on from NC_135736.1 coordinate 43,605,718, forward strand.
TATCCCATGTAATCGGGAAGATTGCAATCACTTACCAATGGGCTGATGGGAGTGAAGAAGGAAGGAGTATAAAGACCAAAAGTCTTTGTTGGGAGGCAGTTTTGGAACCGTGTGAAACCAAGTGAACTGAGTTATTTGAAGGTATGTCATCACCATGTTTCTTTAACAGAAACAACAGAAATATTAAAATTGTTTGTTTGCAATACTGTTGATACTGTTTTGTAAACATGCTGCAAAAGCAAAGTAAAAGCCGACCCCAGATTCACGCTCGTTCGGTGTTTCTCCTTAATGAAGGTCAGCTTAAGTTCAATAAGGAAGACTTTCTTTGTGCTCATCCATTTACAATCCTCTCCCTCCCACTGCCACTGTTTCCTCTAATCAGCTGATTATGGATAATCACTCTTCTAATTATCCAATCAAACTTCGCCACCCCTATCAGCCAATCAGGATACTACTAGTCTCGCCACCAGACAATCAGAGATCTCCGCCTTCTGATAGTCTGGGGACACTCCTTTCTAAAGTGTGTTTAACACACTGGAGAAAACGGCCGGCAACAAAGCAACGCCTCTTGCATTTTTTAAAAGGACACGTCCTCCCAGAAATGTGCGTTCCCCCTTTTCTCGTCTGCAAGGAAACAAACACACAGAGAGCTTGAAAATGGATGCCGAGAGATTTAACTCCGTTTTATCAAACGTGTGCTCAGTCCACAAGATTGTGGAAATGAAGGACTTACAGCGACTTTGTTTAAAACTTGGTCGGACTGTGTTTACGAGCACAAGAGTTCAGTGAGCCACCGAAGGACCGCCCTGCGGATTTACTATTGGTTCTGCAACGTTTTTTCAGAGTTTTTTCAAACTCTGAAATTGTATCCGCCCATCTAAACACAAAATCAGGGAGAAAGACATCAGTCTTTAGTTAAGCAAAGCATCTAAAGACTGACTTGTGAGTCTAGGATGCGACTGCAAATTTTTAAATCTGCTCTCTCCTCTGCTGCTGTCAGCTGTCATTTTAGGCTGTATTGTCGCGCCCTCCTCCACCCCGTTCACCTCTAGCCTCCATATCCAGAGTCCAGGAAAAGCTCAACAATGGCTCATCCCTCTACTCATCCAGATCATCAGCACTTCGTCATCTTCCTCTCATCTCATCTTCACCACCTCTACCATCATCAGCGTCTAGACCCCAGGGGGTTCCCTATTTGACAATGGATTCATCACCCTCCTTCAATATTACCATCTCTTCGGGGTCTAATCACCAAAGACTTCACATTTTTCATTTTTATGTAAATAACTATTCTTTTTACTATAAAAACAAGTCTCTCCTGATTGGAATATATTTGCATTGTTTTCAGCGCTGTGTCTCTTGGATGCCTGCTGCTTACGGTCTGGCAGCTGCTGGCTACCTTTTGATAAAGCCCCAATCTCACCCAAGCTTTGTGGAGGTACACGCCCATAAGCATTGTGAACCAGGCTGTCCTAATGAATTGTTACGAAAAGTAATGCACCCAAATTCATACATATCTCATGTTATCATTAACTAGTTAATAGTCCATACCCATTGGTAGCTTTGTCACCTTCTACCTATGCCAATCCTCAATGCCTATGTGCAGTTTCACATAAATTGACCATGTCAGTGAGTAGAAAAACGTGGGACAGACAGAATGACTGACTGACAGAATGACACACTGACAGTTTCCGTGATTATGTACAGCATACCATACCATGACTTAGTCATACCAAAAATTAGAAAAAAACCAACAACATTGGTCCACAGGGGGAGCCACAGC